>NC_058524.1:128432109-128735139 GCF_904849725.1 Hordeum vulgare subsp. vulgare | reverse complement strand
CTCAACATACTACCCTCAATAACTTCTTTCTTAGTTTCAAAGAAACCAACAAAATCCACTTTATTAGATTTCAGGAACTCACATAGGCACTGTAATTTACCAGGCTTACCAAGACCTTGAATATTCCAAAAGGCCCCAATCATTTTATCTTAAAGGGGTGCGATAAGCCATAAGGCCTAGATTTTGTTCGCAGTTTAGGACTCTCCACCTCTACATCAGCAACGCCCCCTGATGTAGATGGTGAATATCTCCTAACATCACTATCAACTATCCCACAGACTAGGTCTATATTATCAGGGAGAACAATCTCCGGGTTATTGTCCGCAAACTGAATACTCTTAATTCTCTCCTCATTAACCATATCAGAAACAATATCTAATTGTTCCATCTCATTCTTTCCTATGCAGATATCAACCATATTTGTATAAGAAATTAAAGTTTCGGGAGTAAGATTAGCAAATGATTTACCTTTGAAGGTAGCTGGGATTTCTAGGTTTTTCTTCTGCATGTAGGCAAGAGCTTTATCCATGATCTTGATCCTCCCATGTTCTCTGGTCCTTGGCTTGTTGTTGAGGACAGCCCCCCACCTCCCATCGTTAGTAGCATTGATCTTTTTCTTCTGTCCAGCTTCTCTCTCGAGGGTGTCCAACAAAGATCTCTTAGTAGACCCCAATACAATGGAAACCTCTCTAGTCAGACACTGCATCTCAGGCATCATCTCCTCTTCATCCTCATCAGATTCCATCATATCAAACTTACGTAGCTGTTCAGAACAGTAGTCCAGATGGACTGACATAGGCACAACACTGTCACCAGTAGGAGAACCCGTATTCACCTCCAGATCCTTCTCCATACCTGTCTCCAGATACGCCATCCCTTCTTCAGGTAGTTTTTCCTTAGTTTCCTCAATGAACTCCTCATGCATTACATCCACCAGAATGTGGGGGTGGAAATGAGCTGCAGAAACAACATCCCCTTGAACACCTTTCCTGCCAGTTCCATTATCTGGATTCTTGGTTTGAAAGTTAGCCTTATCAATCTCATCAATTGCTTAATCTTCTCCATCATCCCCCATGTCATCTCCCCATCCTCTCCTCCCTTTTCCTCATCATTGACCTCATGAGAGTCTCCATCAGGATCAACATCATCTCCATCAGATTCTTCACCAATCTGATCAAAGCCCTTTACAGTGAAAAACAGGATATAGAGCTTCCTCTTCATCTCCACCAACCTTTCAAAAGGATTTTTTTTGGGATCTCTGCAAGCCACTTTAATTCTTACCACCTCATAAAAACTCTTGAACATCCCATTCCAATCCACATCCACAAGGATGCCAAAGCAAGCAACAACCTGAGCAAAGATCTTCCAGGCACACCACTTTGGAGGGATTCCTTCAATCTGAACACAAGCTTCAGTAAATTCTCCAAAAGGGTCAAGCATGCCTTGAAATTCACACATTTTTACAGATACACCATCAATAGGCAGTTCAAACGCAGGGAACTCAATCAGGTCCTCTACATTCTTCCAAGGTGAAAACCTTAACAAAAACTTCTTCTCCTCCAACTCTCTGATCTGCCACGACCAATCCTTGTTCTTACAGAAAATCCCATTCAGCTGAGTTAGTAACTCTGAAGCAGAAACTTCACCTTTAATCACCTTAAGGATGGCACAATTCTTATAATTCAACGAGCTTGATTCAGCAGCCACAAGAATATCTATATGGTAAAAACCTAACCCAGCAGTTGCACTACCGAAATAAGTAGCAGTAGGTTGTGGTTTAGCCCAAGCTGCACAGTTGTTCGCATTGTGGTTCCCAACGCACATGAAACACATTTTTGCCTCAATGGCCCTGTTTGGATACTCTAGCTTAGCTAGTGGTTAGAGTTAGTTTTTAGCTCATGACTAACCCTAAACTAACTCTAGCCAAATAGGTGTTTGAATGGAAGGGTTAGATTGACAATAGATGCACTTTATGGAAAGAGAAAAGTGATTTTTAATGGGCCCCATGAAAACTAGCTCCAATTAGCATCTCTTGGCTAGTGGGAGAGAGAGAGAAAAATATTTTTTAACGAACCCCATGAGAACTAGCTCCAATTAGCATCTCTTGGATGGGATAGTTTTTTTTGGGTGGGTTAGATGCAACTAGCTTCAATCTAATCCTTATGTTTGGATACTTTAGGGCTAGTTGAACCCAAACTAGCTCAAACTAACTCTAGCCCATGAATCCAAACAGGGCCATGCAATTTTCAACATAATGACCAGACCAACTTAAATTAAAGCATACTGTGTATTTGTAGCTGGGGTCAAGGGCCTGCACTGCAGGAGCAGGAGGGTCAGCAGGAACAGGGGCATGCAAGATCTGTTCCTTTTTGGCTCCAAATGCCTTTGCTTGATTTCCAGCAGGGGTTGGTCTCCTGAGGATATTTTTAGCAAATTATTATGAAAACGCTGGTTCCGAGCGTCCACGCAATTATTATTTTGCTGATGCGGATTATTTTTCTTAAAAATTACAGTACTTGTGAGGTAGTAGAACAATATTGATATTTATTCTCTGTTACGAATCTAGTGTAGGCACGTGGTATTACTTGCTGACGCTTAGATCCCGGCACTGTTGCACGAATTGCGCCACGCTGCTGTAGCTCGTGCCGCCATCGGCGACTGCCTTCGCCGCCGCATCCTGGACGCATACCGCCTTCTTCCTCACCGTCTCGTCCGCCATTACCGCCTTCACCTTCTCCGCGATATTATCCCCGCTCACCACCCCTTCCTCCCCCTCCCAGCTCCACCGCTCCTCCCAGACACCGAGCCCGCTGCGCGCCACCACGCCGGCGTTCACCCGCTGGTCCCCGAACCTCGGCCACGCCAGAATTGGCAATCCGTTCGCCGCCGCCTCCGTCACCGAGTTCCAGCCGCAGTGGCTGATGAAAAGACCGATAGATTCCTGCTTCAGGACCTCTTCTTGCTCCACCCAACCCTTGGTCACCATGCCTCGCCCCTGCACACGCTCCAAGAACCCTTCGCCGAGCAGCTCGCTGAGCTCGGCCTCGTCGTCTCTGTCGACGATGGTGCTTTTCACCACCCACAGGAACCGGTGGCCGCTGGCCTCGAGCCCGACGGCGAGCTCCCTGAGCTGGTCCTTGGATATTGCCTTGCGGCTGCCGAAGCTGACGTACACCACCGACCTCGCCGGCTGCGCCTCGAGCCACCGGATGTAATCAGGTTGGTTTTCCGCCGGTTCACCTGCAGAAAAACTCACCGGAGCGAGTGGCCCAACCGAGAAAACTGGTGGGAACCCGATAGCGACGGAGCCATCCCGGAGTGCAGATATGGCTTCTGGCTCGAACGCGTCGAAGGAATTGACCAGGAGGCCGTCGGCTTTCGCGAGCTCGCGGCCGTTGGCGACGAACTGCCGGGTGAAGAGGTGCTCGGGGTGGTGCAGCGCCTGCGGGATGGAAGCCTTGGGGATGCGGTACACGCCGGGGACGTCGACGTCGCCGACGGGGCCGCCGGCATTCGCGTCGAGGTAGGCGGGGAAATGGACGCACAGGGAGAGCATCGCGGCGGAGGCGGTGAACAGTACGTAGCAGGGGAGGCGGAGTTCCTTGGCGACGGGTATGACCACGGAGGCCAGCGCGATGTCCGTCACGAGCGCCGACGCGCTGGCGCCGGCGAGGAGCGGGCCGAGGAGTGGCGCGGAGCGGCGCATGGCCTCGAAGCGGAGGAAGAAGGGGTCGGCGCCGGGGAACTCGGAGGCGTCGAACTGCGCGAGGTGGAAGTCGAGGCGGCGCACGGCCGGGCACGCGCCGAACAGGGCCTCGAGGTGGGCGGACTCGGCGGACGACACGGTGGGGAGCACGGTCGCGACCGAGACGCCGCAGCCGTGGCCGGAGGAGGTGAGAGACACCGCTAGGCGGCTGAACGGGACGAGGTGGCCCATCCCGGCGCTCGGGAGGAGCACGACGTGGGGCAGGGCGCCCGAGGCGTCGCCGGAGGTCGGCATTGCCGCCGAGACCGTGGTTTTCTTCTTTCTCTTGCTGCGAGGAGGATGCTCTCCTCTTTTTGGCTGGCTGGTGCAGGGTGTAGGTTCTGCTCAGTACAGGTGTCTTAATACCAGGGGAGGAGACGGTCTCGTTGTTTTTGGGAGAGACGTAGCAGTGCTCTGTACCACACGACTCAACAACCAGATCACAAACGATTAGCCAGTCAGCGGCGCAGTAGGTGTAACGCCCGGACAGATATGCCTGCACATCGGGTGTGAAGTGTGAACTTTATTGCGAAAACGAAAAAGATATCCACAAGAACACAACAAATCACCAAGACGTGTTTGTTGAGAGAATACCTGGTCCACCGGCGCTTGTGGTGCACCCGATGCACCAAGCTCATGTTGCAAATTTGAAGTCGTTTGAAAAATTCAGGAAATAAATAGGATGCTCACACGACATGTGTGTTAAAGAATTTGAACTCAAACTTTGAAATGTATGTCAGATAATAAATTAATGACACATGATGAGTACAGTACATATCAAGGTAAAAACCATGTTATGCATTATTTCAAAAAAAAAAAACCATGTTACGCAACTCGTTTGATCTTCTCGAGTGCATCAATGACCAGTTTGGTGTGTGATGTTTGGACACTTGTATGTGCATTGGGGGTGATTAGATGCATCTTACAATTCTGGTTTGTGTAAAGTTATGTTTTGCTCATCTTTTTCAAATGTGGCAAGCTTATCATCATCATACACATTACTTGACTGGCTGTGCGTTGCTACAAATCAACAAATGCATTTGTAAGCAATACTCATTTTCCTTCCCACGAACGGAAACATTGCATGTAATGTTCAACCACGACACAAATAGAATCAGCTTGTTCTCTCTATTCCAACAAATACTGCACCCCTTTAGCGTCTTCATCACCTTGTTGTCCATACACCATACATCCTCTCAATCTATTAGGCTCCACTCTGCATGTGGCTTCTATGTCGTTGTTTTGATGCCTCACTCTACTATGTCATCATGCAAAGTGGAACACAATCAATAAATTTTCAGATATAAGGCACCTCTCATTAGTATAAATAATAAGAAAAATGGTCATATGCCATGAAACGTTCTTTCCACCACATGTTTATTCACAAATTGATTAGAATAATGCTTTGTTTTGTCTCCATCCTTCGCATGAGCTCTCCTTCGTCCATCTTCACCTAAGATGTGACTCCATCATTTTATCTCACTAAGATATTATTTCTGATGAACCTCGAATATACATAGAACAATCACATGACGAGGTTGCATCGTTATCATCCCATCACCTCTTCCATGAGCGGTTCCACTTCAGCTCTTTGGTCATTGCGTCATCGTTCTGCTACATCGTCACCCTGCTTCAAATCCACTTTGATTCTAGATAAAACAACTAAATGGACACAAAGAAAGAATGACACATAGAAAACAGCAGGTCGATAATTATTTAGTAACTAACCAAATGGCTTCAAAATATGTTGAGGCATAGTTAAAGCCACTATTTCTTTTACCCATTGTCAAAGCTATTTGATGACCTGCAATGAAAATTTCAAGAGCACCCTCAATTTCCTCAACCAACCGATGCTTACTCGATAGCTCTAGAACTTGTGGAATATAAGGACTATAAAGATCTACCCATGAAAGGTGAGTAATTAGCTATGTTTCTTACTGTTTCAAAGTAATAAACCAACATAACCTTTTGTGTGCTTCCAAGGAAGAGACACACACCATGATATAAGCATTCAATCGCAAGTAACTAAACAAAAGAATATACAAATGGTTTCAGTTTGACCTAAAAGTGTGCATCTTCATCTAATGTCCAGTTGACCTAAAAGTTTCATATTGTTGCTACATTATGTTGATACTTTGCTCAATATCTTTTTAGAATTTCAAGTGAGATCCCAGTAGAAAGTAAGACAACCTTTTCATCAAGGTGTAGATCCAAGAGCTTGTAGCCATGGTAAAATTCATTCCCGTTGATTTATCATATATTTTTCGAAGCGACATGATACTTCTTGTCCCATCCCTCGAGTATATATTTCTTAGAAGAGAAGACCATGATCTTCTCAGGCTCTACAAATGAGGAGATGAATTTACTTGTAGTCGAACTACAGCTTGTTGAGATCTATCCTTGAATTATGCATCATCATCGAATAATTTTTTGGATGCTCTATATAAAACCTAGAAGAAATAAGCAAATTGAAACATTATCCTTTGTATACTAAATCAAAAACTTTCAAACGTGCAAAAAAACACTTCTTTTGACCTTGGCAAGATAATAACATAGATAGTGACGATGTCGTGTATTAGGGGGTACTCACGAAATGGCGCATACTCTACTCATGGGCGAGAGCAAGGACCCACAAATGATTGAAGAAAGTGTTGTAATCATGGAACCCGGCATGCCCAAGACGGGTCCCTCCAAAGACTTGGCGCATACTCTAAGACATATTTGAATGATCGGCATGTTTATCCCTAGGGCCATTTGCATTTTCGTCCCTAACTCGAACCACCTACTTAGATTTGCCCCTAATTTTCACCTATGCTCAAATTTGCCTCTCTGCTGGCAAGTCCCCTTATAGAAAGGCACTTCTGTGCCGTTACCGTCCGGTTAACGAGCTCTGACCGTCTCGGTGAACAGTAAATTTTAATAATATAGCAAAATAATTAAAAAAAAATCTGAAATTTTGAGGGATCAAAGGCACTCGGTGCGCTAGATGTGTGCAAATTTTTGTGCTATTTAGACATCCCAGTAGCTCGTACTGAAGAATTGTTTTCAAAATTGACGTCTATGAACAATAAATTTGAAAAATAGCAAACAAATTCGAAAAAATCTGAAATTTTTTAGTGTCCAAGATGCTTGGGTGCGCAAGGTGCGTGCAAATTCTTGTGATAAAATGGCATGCAAGGAGCTCTAGCAAAATATCCAAAATAGTGCATTTTATAAAAGTTTTTGTCGAGCCAAATTTTATTTTATTTTCTCCACGAGCTCCTACAATGTGTAAACACAACAGAATTTTGGAGACAGCTTCTGCACCCAAGCATCTTGGACTCCAAAAAAATCAGATTTTTTTCAATTTTCTTGCTATTTTTCGAATTTACTATCCATAGGCGTACAATTTTACTTTTTCCCTTTGTTACGAGCTCGTGGAATGACCAAATAGCATGCAAATTTGCACGCACCTTCCACACATGAGTATATTCAATCGCATAAATTTTCAGATTTTTTTGAATTTGTTTCCTATTTTTTTTTCAAATTTACTGTTCACCGGGTTATTGTTCACCACACGGTCAAAGCCCAAAAACCCTTATCCCTGGGTGTTGTCGACATACTTGTAATCCTAGATATCCCCTGTGCATATATAAGACGAGGGTGTGGAATCACTCGAAGGGATGTATCGAGTGGGGAGGGGTGAATAGACTACTTGACAAATTAAAACCTAGCCTTTTCCCAATTTTAATTGTTGGCAGGTTTTAGCATTTATAGCAAGTCATACACACCCTACACACGCAAGTCTACGAGTATAGCAGCAGAAAGTGAAGACATGCATATGCAAAAGTAAGGAGTAGAGTTTAGGAAGATCAAATGCAAAGATGGACAGGATGATTTTTGGTGTGGTTTCGATAGGTGGTGCTATCGGATGTCCATGTTTATGGAGACTTCAACCCACGGAGGGTAACGGCCACGTGAGTCCATGGCAGGCTCAACCCACGAAGGGTCCAGGAAGAAGCAACCTTGTGTATTTCATCATGGCTTATGTCCACGAAGGACTAGCTTTAGTCGGGGTAGATCTTCACGAAGTAGGCGATCTCCTTGCATGTACAAACTTCTTGGTTCAATTCCACAACACGAAGTAGGAGGCTTTCAAGCGACACCTAACCAATCTAGGACACAACACTCCCCAAAAGGTAATAAATGCGGTAGTATGATGAACTCCTTGCTCTTGTACTTCAAAAGATAGTCTCCTCAACACTGAATCACTCTCTTGCAGATTTGGCTTGGGTAGAAGAGATTGGTTGGATGGAAAACAACTTAGGGAGGCTAGGAATTAAGATTCATATGATAGGAATGGAATATCTTGATCTCAACACATGAGTAGGTGTCTCTCTCTCATAGAAATGAATCTGGCAAGTGTTGGGTTGTTCTGAGTTCTTCCTTTGCGAATGAGAGGTAGTGGAGGGTTATATATAGGTATCTCCAAAAATCCAACCATTCCAACATTATTGGTCAACTCGGTGAAAAATGTGGCAAATTTTATTTTTCCGGTGATAACGATATATGAATCTTGGTGGTACCGATTTTGGCTAGCCTAGTCACTTTCCACAACTCGATAAGACCTAATCTCAAAACTGGGAAATTCTAATTTTAAGAAGTTGGTTGCCTGAGCCGGGGGCACTTATTTCAGTTGCACCGATATGGAACTTGGTGGTATCGAGACTCTCGGGTTTGGCATGGGATCTGTGTGGTGGAAAAATCGGTAGGGCCGAATGGAAAAAGTTGGTGGCACCGAATTTTGGATATTTTGGATTTTGATAGAATATTTGTGGGACAATTTCATTAGTATTTTTGGTGGTTATCTCTAAGCACTTGAGCAACCACATCATCATAGTCACCTCATCCCCTTTTAATAGTATTGGCTTTCTGTTGGGGAACATTGCATGGGCAACAAAAAATTTCCTACGCATACGAAGACCTACCATGGTGATGATCATCTACGAGAGGAAGATCGGATCCACATACCCTTGTAGATCGCTAAGCGGGAAGCATTAAGAAACCCGATTGATGTAGTGGAACTTCTTCGCGATCCAAATCACCGCCGTCCCACAATCCGCCCCGATCTAGTACCGAATGGACGACACCTCCGCTTTCAGCACACGTACAACTCGATGACGATCTCCGCCTTCTTGATCCAGCAAGAGAGACGAAGAGGTAGCTGAATTCTACGGCAGCACGACGACGTGGCAGTGATGGTGGTGGACCTACTCTGGGCAGGGTTTCGCCATGCCGTACTGATCTAGCTACGATATGTCATGAAGTAGTGGAGGGAGAAAGGTTTGCACAAAGGCTTGAGGTGCAAAAACCCTCCCAAACCTCCACTATATATAGGAGGAACCAACGGGTGGTGGCTTGCCTCCTACTCCAAGTAGGAGGGATTCGGTCGAGCCAAGGAGGAAGGAATCCTCCTACAATTCGGTTTGGAGGAGGAGTCCTTTTCTTCCTTCCCACCTCTTTTTTTTCCTTTTCTTTTTTCCTTTATTGTTTCTCTAGCCGAAAGAGCCCTATTGGGCTGGCCTCACCATCCCACTAAGGGATGGTGCGCCACCCATAGGCCTATTAGGTTCTCTCCCGGGTGGGTGTCCCCTCCCGGTAAAACCCCGGAACCCATTCGTTACTCCGGGTACTTTACCGATAATGCCCGAAATCTTTTTGGAAGCCAAATGTAACAATCCTATATATCAATCTTCGTTTCTGGACCATTCCGGAGACACTCGTGACGTCCGGGATCTCATCCAGGACTCCGAACAACATTCAGTTACCAACATCAATAATTCAACTATGCCGAAAAATTCACCGAACCTTAAGTGTGCAGACCATGCGGGTTCGAGAACTATGTAGACATGACCTGAGACACTCCCCGGTCAATATCCAATAGCGGGACCTAGATGCCCATATTGGATCCTACATATTCTAAAATTATCTTATCGGTTGAACCTCTATGTCAAGGATTCATATAATCCGGTATATCATTCCCTTTGTCCTTCGGTATGTTACTTGCCCAAGATTCGATCGTCGGTATCCCAATACCTATTTCAATCTTGTTATCAGCAAGTCTCTTTTCTCGTCCCATAATACAAGATCCCGTGGCTAACTCTTTAGTCACATTGCTTGCAAGGCTTGTTTGTGATTTTGTATTACCGAGTGGGCCCCGAGATACCTCTCCGTCATACGGAGTGACAAATCCCAGTCTTGATCCATGCTAACTCAACGGACACCTTCGGAGATACCTGTAGAGCACCTTTATAGTCACCCAGTTATGTTGTGACATTTGATACACACAAAGCATTCCTCCCGTGCCAGCGAGTTACATGATCTCATGGTCGTAGAAATATATACTTGACATGCAGAAAACAATAGCAACAAAATTACACGATCATATGCTACGTTCATAGTTTAGGTCTTTGTCCATCACATCATTCTCCTAATGATGTGATCCCGTTATCAAATGACAACACTTGTCTAGGGCTGTGAAACACTAACCATCTTTGATCAATAGCTAGTCAACTAGAGGCTTACTAGGGACTTTATTTTGTCTAGGTATCCACACATGTATTTGTGTTTCTGCTCAATGCAATTATAGCATGGATAATAAATGATTATCTTGTAGCAGGAAATATAATAATAACTATTTTATTATTGCCTCTAGGGCATATTTCCAATAGTCAACCACTTAAATAGGGTCAATAATCTAGCATCACATCTCTATGTGATTTTACAATGTAACAAATTTGACACCCATAGAGTTCTGGTGTCGGTCATGTTTAGCTCGTGTAAGAAGTTTGGTCAGCGGGTCTGCAACATTCAGATCCGTGTGCACTTTGCAAATATTTATGTCTTCCTCCTCGATGTAGTCATGGATGACGTTGAAGCATCGTTTAATGTGTCTGGTCATCTTGTGAAACCTTGGTTCCTTGGCTAGAGCAATGGCACCAGTGTTGTAACATAACAGATTTATTGGATCGAGTGCGCTCGGCACTACTCCAAGATCTGTCATAAACTGCTTCATCGAGACACCCTCCTTAGCTGCCTCCGAGGCTGCTATGTACTCCGCTTCGCATGTAGAATCAGCTATGACGCTTTGCTTGGAACTGCACCAGCTTACTGCACCCCGTTAAGAATATATACGTATCCGGTTTGTGACTTACAGTCATCCAGATCAGTGTCGAAGCTTGCATCGACGTAACCCTTTAGGACGAGCTCTTCGTCACCTCCATAAACGAGAAACATTTCTTTAGTCCTTTTCAGGTACTTCAGAATATTTTTGACCACTGTCCAGTGCTCCATTCCTGGATTACTTTGAAACCTGCCTACGATACTTATGGCGAGGCTGACATCTGGTCGTCTGCACATCATTGCATACATGATAGACCCTATGGCTGAGGCATAGGGGACGACACTCATCGATTCTCTGTCTTCTACACTTACTGGGCAACACAGGCAAGAAACCCTTCTTGGATTGTTCCATTTTGAACTTCTTCAAAATCTTATCAAGGTAACTGCTTTGTGAAAGTCCTATTAGGCGCTTTGATGTATCTCTATAGATCTTAATGCCATATATGTAAGCAGCTTCTCCTAGGTCCTTCATTGAAAAGCTTTTATTCAAGTAATCCTTTACGCTATTCAAAAGTTCTGTATTGTTTCCAATCAGCAATATGTCATCCACATATGATATTAGAAACGCTATAGAGCTCCCACTCACTTTCTTGTAAATACAAGATTCTCCTACAACTTGTATAAACCCAAACGTCTTGATCACTTCATCAAAGCGCTTATTCCAGCTCCAAGATGCTTGCACCAGTCCATAAATGGATCACTGGAGTTTGCACACTTTGTTAGCATTCTCTGGATCGACAAAACCTTCGGGTTGCATCATATACAACTCTTCCTTAAGGAACCCATTAAGGAACGCCGTTTTGACATCCATCTGCCATATTTCATAATCGAAAAACGCAGCTATTGCTAACATGATTCGGACAGACTTAAGCATCGCTACTGGTGAGAACGTCTCATCGTAGTCAACTCCTTGAACTTTTGAAAACTCCTTTGCCACAAGTCGAGCTTTATAGACGGTCAAATTACCATCTCTGTCTATCTTCTTCTTAAAGATCCATTTGTTGTGAATAGCCTTTTGGCCTTCAGGTAATACTTCCAAAGTCCATACTTTGTTTTCATACATAGATCCTATCTCGGATTTCATGGCCTCTAACCATTTGTTGGAATCTGGGCCCACCATTGCTTCTTCATAATTCGCAGGCTCATTGTTGTCTAATAACAAGACTGACAAGACAGGATTTCCATACCACTCAGGAGTAGTACGTACTCTTGTCGACCTACGAGGTTCGACAACAACTTGATCTGAAGTCTTATGATCTCCATCATTTGCTTCCTCTTCAATTGGTGAAGCTTTGACAGAAACTTCTTTCTGCCTTGGGTCACCATCCTGTTAAAGTAAAGGTTCCTCAACCTCATCAAGTTCTATCTTCCTCCCACTCAATTCTTTCGAGAGAAACTCTTTCTCAAGAAAAGCTCTATTCTTAGCGACAAACACTTTGCCCTCGGATTTGAGATAGAAGGTATACCCAACTGTCTCTTTTGGGTATCCTATGAAGACGCACTTTTCCGCATTAGGTTCCAGAGTTTCAAGCTGAAGCTTTTTGACATAAGCATCACATCCCCAATCTTTAAGAAATGACAACTTTGGCTTCTTGCCATACCACAGATCATATGGTGTCGTCTCAACGGATTTTGATGGTGCCCTATTTAAAGTGAATGCAGCTGTCTCTAATGCATAGTCCCAAAATGATAACAACAAATTGGTAAGAGACATCATAGAACACACCATATCTAATAAAGTACGATTACGACGTTCAGACACACCATTGTGCTGTGGTGTTCCAGGCGGTGTTAACTGTGAAACAATTTTAGATTTTCTTAAGTGAGCACCAAACTCGAAACTCAGATATTCTCCTCCTCGATCAGATTGTAGTAACTTTATCTTCTTGTTGCAATGGTTTTCTACTTCACTCTGAAATTGCTTGAACTTTTCAAACATTTCACATTTGTGCTTCATTAAGTAAATATAGCCATATCTACTCAAATCATTAGTGAAGGTGAGAAAATAACGATATCCGCTACGCGCCTCTATGCTCATCGATCCGCACACATCAGTATGTATGATCACCAACAAGTCACTTCCACGCTCCATTGTTCCAGAGAACGGAGTCTTAGTCTGTGACAGCCCGAGACCGACGCTCCAGAAGATTCCCCCTTTATTTCGTTTTCGTCGTGTGGCTTAGTTGTTTGTCACGCTCATCATCGCATCATTCGCATCATCAGCATTGCATCGGCATCCCGTTGTCATCAGTTTTCAAAACTTGCATCCGTTATTAGCTCCCAGTTCTCTCCGTTTTGTCGTTGACCGTTTTGAGCCCGACCACACACGCATGCGCGCGCGACATTGTTAAAATATTTGTTTTTAAAAGTGTGTATAAAATATTCTTGGATTGGGATGAAACTTGATGTGCGGTCTTATTTAGTTGTAGGTAGGCCGCCTGCCAATTTTCATCACAACGGAGTCCGTCTGCTACCCGAACGGTTGACCGTAGCGGCACTGTCTTCGGTTATTCGTCGGACGTTTTTTGGTGTTTAAAAACTCGTTGCCGGGTCGCTCGTTTTCCCTATCGTCTCCGGCTAGCCATTCTACACAGCCACTTAGCCGTCCCCGCGTGTGAGACCGTTCGATTCCGATCGCACGGTTGAAACCGGGGCGAAAAACTGCTAACCCTAGCCCCACTTTCCTATTTAAGCCGCTCCCACCTGCCCAAAACTACGTGCTCCCACCTCTGCCTCGATTTCCGCGCTAACCCTAGCCTCCTCTCTCCTCCCCACCGCAGCAGCCCAGATCGGGCCCGCCCCGGGCCTAAACGGGCCCTGAAGGCCTGCACCAGCCGCCACCATCAGCTCCAGCCTATGACGGCAAGATCCCGCGCGCCTCCCTGCCTCAAGCCGCGTGCGCCGCCGCACGCTGCTGCCTCTCCCTCACCGAGCCAGCCCGCGCCACCTCGCGACCTCGCCGCCGGCTGCCCTTGCTCGCCGCTGGATGGCCGCGCTCTGCCAGGTCGCCCCGAGCCGCCCTGCTCCGCCGCTGAGCTTCCCCGTTGCCGCCGCTCGGATCCCACGGCTGCCACCCTCACCTCGCCACATCCGGGCGACGCCATAGCGCGCCGGCCTCCAAGTCCCGCCAGCGCCGCCAGAGCCCGTGCTCCTCGGGAGGCACGGGAGGAGGATGAAGCCTCGCCGCCAGCTTCGACCTTGGCCGCCTCGCCTCTCCCCTGGACCGGCCAGCTCCAGGCCCAGCTCGGCCTCCCTCCGCCGGCCCAACCCCCACGCCAGCGCCCCTGGCCCAAGGCCCGAGGTGAGCTCGCCCCTGCAACCCCTCTATATTGCGCCCACACGACAACTTAGTTATCCTGCGCCCGATGCACTGTTTAGTTTCGGCGCGATTAGGTTTTTTCCTATTTTCGGGGATTTAATCCCATTTCAGTAAAATGCTTAATTTTCAAACGCTCGTAGAATTTTAACTGTGTGTCGGATCGTGATGATTTATGTATGAAACTTGATTAGTTTTCCGCGTAGATTAATATTTTGCAATTTTCATGCATGTTTGGAGTTGTTTGAATTTCCGTATTCCTAGATTTGCGTGCTGTCCTAATAGGGAATTATCCCGTATTTAATTTCGTGTGTGTCCGGATTGCTCAAACCCCATAGATGAAATGCTCATGTTATTAGGGACCTTTTGCCATGTATTTTAGAGTAGTTGTTTGCATTTTTGCATGTAGGTTCCGTCGCTAGTTTGTTATATCGCGTTTAGGACATATTCTCGCATATACATGTGGCGTTATTTTTATTTTGCAACCCCACATATTATATATGTTTTCGGGGTAGAAGAATCCATAGAATTTAACTGTGCATTTGGTTTTAGCTTTTGAGCAAGATAGTGCACATGATATTTTGCCATGTTGCCCTTTTGTTGTTTTGTGGGATTTATTCCGTGCATGATATGAATGAGTTGTCAACTAGAGATATGCCCTTGGGTGTGTAGGCTAGCCTCTGGTAATTTTGGTTGCAACAGTAAGCTATGTTTAGGTGTTGTTTGCTTGCTCTCAACATGCTAGAAATAGTGCTAATTTGGAGATGCTGAAATATTTCTAAGTCTGAAATCTGTTATATTTTGTGCTGTCTTGTCATGAGTTTATCTGGTGATCTGTAGCTCTTTTGTGGTTGGTGCAATGGAGTTAGTTGTAGTCCTTAAGATTCTCTAGCATGCTGTCAATTTTCATGTCATTTGGTTCCCTGTAGCATATAGTTTTGTTGCTGTCAATATGCCTTCAGATCGAAAACTGCACTGTCTAAAACTGATATTTTCACTAAGTCTGAAACTGTGTGTGAGATGCCCTTTTGTGAGTTCTTTTCCTAGTGATCCATGCTTCCATGCTAAATGTTATTAGTAGTATGTTGTAGTGCATATTTCCCTCTACTGTATCATGCCTTGTTTGAGCATTTTGGATTTGTGTAGCTAGTTGTTCGAGGGTGTAGAAAATGCTATTTGGCTGATTTTGGCAGATTATGTCTATTTTTTGTTTAGCTCGTATTTGTTGAACCGTTGCTCCGTTTTGACCGTGTCCTATATGAAATTTGCTTAGAATCTCGTGTAGTTTCATATTATGTTGTTGCCTTCTTGTTTTGGGATGCTTGTGACTGTCGTTGCATACATATTGCATTCATGCCATCATATCTTGCGGTGTTCGTATCTTTTGAACCGTAGCTCCGTTGGAGATGATCTCTATGTGTAAATTGATTGTAACGACGCGTAGAATCACGTGAACCTATTTATTTTTCTGTTTAACAAATATTTAAACGTGTTAGTTCAGATCTGGACAGAATTATAAATTAACACATGAGGTCATCTCGGAGATGTTATATGTCGTTTCCGACCTCATTTAAAATGCCTAGATAGGTAGGTTAATTATGATTCACCTCTTGCCAGGTTTAACCAACATTTAATATTTCCGTGTACCTAATCGGGATTGAACTAAATAATTAGTATGTGGAGTTTTGTCAATATGCAACTCGTGGCATATTGAACTTCACTAATGTGTAGTGTTTGATTGTTGTGAATTGACATGCCATGTCTTGCATATATTCAACTGATCATGCATCATATGTGGATTGCATCTTGTCGTGCATGTGCCATGGTGAATCTCTGTGTTGATGCTTGTTTCCGGTTTCCTTCGTCTTGATAGAGTTCCGCAAGCGTGTCGGAAAGTGAGGACCCGTTCGACTACATCGGTTCGTCTGCTTCCCGGAGTCGTTCTTCTTCCAAGTGGGATCTCAGGCAAGATGATTGATGTCCCACAAGCGTATGGAATCGCAGCAGTTTTCGAGGGTAGAGTATTCAACCCAAATTTATTGATTCGCTCACAAGGGGAAGCTAAAGAATATTCTCAAGTATTAGCAGCTGAGTTGTCAATTCAACCACACCTGAAAGATTAGTGTCTGCAAGAAAAGTATTAGTAGCAAGGTGGTATGATAGCAACGACACCAGAAAAAGCTTTGGCAATCCCCGGCAACGGCGCCAGAAAAAGCCTTGTTGACGAGAAAGTCTTGCAACAAGTAACAGCGGAGTAACAAGGAACAGTAGTAGCCACAACAGCAAAGTAACAAGTCACAGCAGTAGCAACAACAAGAAAGTAACAACAGTAGCAAAGTGGCCTAATCCCTCTTGTAGCAAGGGACAAGCCTAGGCAAAGTAACATAGCGAGGACCAGTAGAAAAAGACTAGTAGGCAGTGGATCGGTGATGGATGAGTGTGATGGATGTGATTCATCATGTAACAGCTATAACACGGAGAGATATGTGGCTAGCTCCTGTTCATCAATCTAATGTAGGCATGTATTCCGTATGTAGTCATACGTTCTTAGGGAAAAGAACTTGCATGACATGTATTTGTTGGGGAACGTCGCATGGGAAACAAAAATTTTCCTACGCGCACGAAGACCTATCATGGTGATGTCCATCTACGAGAGGGGATGAGTGATCTACGTACCCTTGTAGATCGTACAACAGAAGCGTTAGTGAACGCGATTGATGTAGTGGAACGTCCTCACGTCCCTCGATCCGCCCCGCGAACAATCCCGCGATCAGTCCCACGATCTAGTACCGAACGGATGGCACCTCCGCGTTCAGCACACGTACAGCTCGACGATGATCTCGGCCTTCTTGATCCAGCAAGAGAGACGGAGAGGTAGAAGAGTTCTCCGGCAGCGTGACGGCGCTCCGGAGGTTGGTGATGACCTTGTCTTAGCAGGGCTTCGCCCGAGCTCCGCAGAAACGCGATCCAGAGGAAAAACCGTGGAGGTATGTGGTCGGGCTGCCATGGAAAAGTCGTCTCAAATCAGCCCTAAAACCTCCGTATATATAGGTGGGAGGGAGGGGACCTTGCCTTGGGGCTCAAGGAGCCCCAAGGGGGTCAGCCGAGTCCAAGGGGGAAGGCTCCCCCCAAGCCGAGTTGGACTTGGTTTGGTGGGTGGGAGTCCTTCCTTCCCTTCCCACCTCCTCTTTTTTTTTTCTTTTCTCTTTGATTTTCTGTCCTAGGCGCATAGGGTCCTTTTGGGCTGTCCCACCAGCCCACTAAGGGCTGGTGTGCCACCCTCAAGGCCTATGGGCTTCCCCAGGGTGGGTTGCACCCCCCGGTGAACTCCCGGAACCCATTCGTCATTCCCGGTACATTCCCGGTAACTCCGAAAACCTTCCGGTAATCAAATGAGGTCACCCTATATATCAATCTTCGTTTCCGGACCATTACGAAAACCCTCGTGACGTCTGTGATCTCATCCGGGACTCCGAACAACATTCGGTAACCAACCATATAACTCAAATACGCATAAAACAACGTCGAACCTTAAGTGTGCAGACCCTGCGGGTTCGAGAACTATGTAGACATGACCTGAGAGACTCCTCGGTCAATATCCAATAGCGGGACCTGGATGCCCATATTGGATCCTACATATTCTACGAAGATCTTATCGTTTGAACCTCAGTGCCAAGGATTCATATAATGATTTAAGTTCATCACTAATCCTAATGGTAACTGAAGTGAAACTGTGCCGACGGCGATTGCATCAACTTTGGAACCATTTCCTACGCGCATCGTCACTTCATCCTTCGCCAGCTTTCATCTATTCCGCAGTTCCTGTTTCGAGTTGCAAATATGAGCAACAGAACCGGTATCAAATACCCAGGCACTACTACGAGAGCCGGTTAAGTACACATCAATAACATGTATATCAAATATACCTGATTTTTCTTTGGCCGCCTTCTTATCTGCCAGATACTTGGGGCAATTGCGCTTCCAGTGACCCATACCCTTGCAATAGTAACACTCCGTTTCAGGCTTAGGTCCAGCTTTGGGTTCCTTCGTCGGATTGGCAACAGGCTTGCCGCTCTTATTTGAATTACCCTTCTTGCCTTTGCCGTTTCTCTTAAACTAGTGGTCTTATTCACCATCAACACTTGATGCTCTTTACGGAGTTCAGACTCTGCGACTTTTAGCATCGCAAACAACTTGCCGGGAGACTTGTTCATCCCTTGCATGTTGTAGTTCAACACAAAGACTTTATAGCTTGGCGGCAGTGATTGAAGGATTCTGTCAGTGATAGCCTCTTGCGGGAGTTCAATACCCAGCTCAGCTAGACGGTTTGAGTACCCAGACATTTTGAGCACATGTTCACTGACAGACGAGTTCTCCTCCATCTTGCAAGCATAGAATTTATCGGAGGTCTCATACCTCTCGATCTGGGCGTTCTTCTGAAAGATAAACTTCAACTCCTGGAACATCTCAAATGCTCCATGACGCTCAAAGCGACGTTGAAGTCCCGGTTCTAAGCCATACAAGACTGCACATTGAACTATTGAGTAGACCTCCTTACGTGCTAACCAAGCGTTCTTAACATCCTGATCAGCCGTAGCGGGTGGTTCATCTCCTAGCGCAGCATTAAGGACATAATCCTTCTTCCCAGCTTGTAAGATTAGCTTAAGATTACGAGCCCAGTCTACAAAGTTGCTTCCATCATCTTTCAACTTAGCTTTCTCTAGGAACGTATTAAAATTCAGGATGACTGTAGCGTGAGCCATGATCTACAACACAAATATATTCAAAGTGGACTTAGACTATGATCAAGATAATTAGAGTTTAACTTAATCAAATTATTCGCTAAACTCCCACTAAAAAAGTACATCTCTCTAGTCATTTGAGTGGTTCATGATCCACTTACACTAGCTCAAGTCCGATCATCACGTGAGTTGAGTATAGTTTCAGTGGTAAGCATCCTATACTAATCATATCATCTATATGATTCATGATCGACCTTTCAGTCTCATGTGTTCCGAGGCCATGTCTTCACATGCTAGGCTCGTCAAGCTTAACCCGAGTGTTCCGCGTGCGCAACTGTTTTGCACCCGTTGTATGTGAACGTTGAGTCTATCACACCCGATCATCACGTGGTGTCTCGAAACGACGAACTGTAGCAACGGTGCACAGTCGGGGAGAACACAATTTCGTCTTGAAATTTTAGTGAGAGATCACCTCATAATGCTACCGTCGTTCTAAGCAAAATAAGGTGCATAAAAGGATTAACATCACATGCAATTCATTAGTGACATGACATGGCCATCATCACGTGCTTCTTGATCTCCATCACCAAAGCACCGGCACGATCTTCTTGTCACCGGCGCCACACCATGATCTCCATCAACGTGTTGCCATCGGGGTTGTCGTGCTACTCATGCTATTACTACAAAAGCTACATCCTAGCAAAATAGTAAACGCATCTGCAAGCACAAACGTTAGTATAAATACAACCCTATGGCTCCTGCCGGTTGCCGTACCATCGACGTGCAAGTCGATATTTTCTATTACAACATGATCATCTCATACATCCAATATATCACATCACATCGTTGGCCATATCACATCACAAGCATACCTTGCAAAAACAAGTTAGACGTCCTCTAATTTTGTTGTTGCATGTTTTACGTGGTGACTATGGGTATCTAGTAGGATCGCATCTTACTTACGCAAACACCACAACGGAGATATATGAGTTGCTATTTAACCTCATCCAAGGACCTCCTCGGTCAAATCCGATTCAACTAAAGTTGGAGAAACCGACACTTGCGAGTCATCTTTGAGCAACGGGGTTACTCGTAGCGATGAAACCAGTCTCTCGTAAGCGTACGAGTAATGTCGGTCCAAGCCGCTTCAATCCAACAATACCACGGATCAAGAAAAGACTAAGGAGGGCAGCAAAACGCACATCACCGCCCACAAAAACTTTTGTGTTCTACTCGAGAAGACATCTACGCATGAACCTTGCTCATGATGCCACTGTTGGGGAACGTCGCATGGGAAACAAAAATTTTCCTACGCGCACGAATACCTATCATGGTGATGTCCATCTACGAGAGGGGATGACTGATCTACGTACCCTTGTAGATCGTACAACAGAAGCGTTAGTGAACGCGGTTGATGTAGTGGAACGTCCTCACGTCCCTCGATCCGCCCCGCGAACAATCCCGCGATCAGTCCCACGATCTAGTACCGAACGGACGGCACCTCCGCGTTCAGCACACGTACAGCTCGACGATGATCTCGGCCTTCTTGATCCAGCAAGAGAGACGGAGAGGTAGAAGAGTTCTCCGGCAGCGTGACGGCGCTCCGGAGGTTGGTGATGACCTTGTCTCAGCAGGGCTCCGCCCGAGCTCCGCAGAAACGCGATCTAGAGGAAAAACCGTGGAGGTATGTGGTCGGGCTGCCATGGAAAAGTCGTCTCAAATCAGCCCTAAAACCTCCGTATATATAGGTGGGAGGGAGGGGACCTTGCCTTGGGGCTCAAGGAGCCCCAAGTGGGTCGGCCGAGTCCAAGGGGGAAGGCTCCCCCCCAAACCGAGTTGGACTTGGTTTGGTGGGTGGGAGTCCTTCCTTCCCTTCCCACCTCCTCTTTTTTTTTTTTTTTTTCTCTTTGATTTTCTTTCCTAGGCGCATAGGGCCCTTTTGGGCTGTCCCACCAGCCCACTAAGGGCTGGTGTGCCACCCTCAAGGCCTATGGGCTTCCCCAGGGTGGGTTGCTCCCCCCGGTGAACTCCCGGAACCCATTCGTCATTCCCGGTACATTCCCGGTAACTCCGAAAACCTTCCGGTAATAAAATGAGGTCATCCTATATATCAATCTTCGTTTCTGGACCATTCCGGAAACCCTCGTGACGTCCGTGATCTCATCCGGGACTCCGAACAACATTCGGTAACCAACCATATAACTCAAATACGCATAAAACAACGTCGAACCTTAAGTGTGCAGACCCTGCGGGTTCGAGAACTATGTAGACATGACCCGAGAGACTCCTCGGTCAATATCCAATAGCGGGACCTGGATGCCCATATTGGATCCTACATATTCTACGAAGATCTTATCGTTTGAACCTCAGTGCCAAGGATTCATATAATCCCGTATGTCATTCCCTTTGTCCTTCGGTATGTTACTTGCCCGAGATTCGATCGTCAGTATCCGCATACCTATTTCAATCTCGTTTACCGGCAAGTCTCTTTACTCGTTCCGTAATACAAGATCCCGCAACTTACACTAAGTTACATTGCTTGCAAGGCTTGTGTGTGATGTTGTATTACTGAGTGGGCCCCGAGATACCTCTCCGTCACACGGAGTGACAAATCCCAGTCTTGATCCATACTAACTCAACTAACACCTTCGGAGATACCTGTAGAGCATCTTTATAGTCACCCAGTTACGTTGCGACGTTTGATACACACAAAGCATTCCTCCGGTGTCAGTGAGTTATATGATCTCATGGTCATAGGAATAAATACGTGACACGCAGAAAACAGTAGCAAAAAAATGACACGATCAACATGCTACGTCTATTAGTTTGGGTCTAGTCCATCACGTGATTCTCCTAATGACGTGATCCAGTTATCAAGCAACAACATCAATCTCAGAACATAGTGGATACTAGGGATCAATCCCTGTCAAGAACTAACTCGATTACATGATAGATCTCATCCAACTCATCACCGTCCCTATGATGAGATTACTCACGAACGGTGAAGAGCATCATGGAATTTTCGATGGAGAAAGGTTGATGATGACGATGGCGACGATTTTTCCTCTCCGGAGCCCGAAACGGACTCCAGATCTGCCCTCCAGATGAAGAACAGGATGTGGCGACGCCTCCGTATCGCAAAACACGATGAAACCTTCTCTCTGATTTTTTTCCAGGAGAAACGGAACGTATAGAACTGAGATTGGGGGCGGTGGTGCCACGTGGGCCCCACAAGCCTGCACGACGCGGACCTAGGGGGTGGCCGCAGTCTGTGGGCTTGTGGCCCACTGGCACGGCCCCTCACGTGGATCTTTGCGCATGTATTTTGCTTTTATTCCAGAAAAAATCTCCGTAAATTTGTAGGACATCCCGAGAACTTTTATTTCTGCACAAAAACAACACCATGGCAATTCTGCTGAAAACAGCGTCAGTCCGGGTTAGTTCCATTCAAATCATGCAAATTAGAGTCCAAAACAAGGGCAAAAGAGTTCGGAAAAGTAGATACGACGGAGACGTATCAACTCCCCCAAGCTTAAAGCCTTTCTTGTCCTCAAGCAACTCAGTTGACAAACTGAGAGAGACAAAAGAAAAACTTTGATGAACTCTGTTTGATCTTGTTGTTGCAACCATGTCTAACTCACAACCAGAATTTCAGCAACATCACAATCAAACCACATAAGCAAATGACATCTAGGTCTCATGGTAAACTCATATCAATGGCATAATCAACTAGCGAGCAAATAATAATAAGCCTCAAATGTCAACACTTCAATCAAAACAACATGAAGCAGTACGAATAGATGGCATCTCGCTAGCTCTTTCTGAGACCGCAAAACATAAATGCAGAGCACCTTCAAAGACCAAGGGCTGACTAAACATTGAATTCATGGGAATGAAGATCCAGTCATAGTCATACTCAACACAGTTAAAAGCAAAGCATAAAAATGACAGAGGTGCTCTCTAATTGGTGCTTTTGTAAGAGGAGGATGACTCAACAGGAACATAAATAGACAGGCCCTTCGCAGAGGGAAGCATTGATTTGCAGAGGTGCCAGAGCTCAAGCTTTGAAAACAGAGATAATAATTTTGGGTGGCATGCTTTCATTGTCAATGCAATGACTAGGAGTTCTCAACATCTTCCACGCTACACATGCTATAGGCGGTTCCCAAACAGAAAAGTAAAGTTTTGACTCCCCCACCACCAATCAATCACACTCCACGGCTAGCCGAATCCTCGGGAACCATCCATACCAACAACAATCTTGGGGGAGTTTTGTTTGCAATTATCTTTTCGATTTGAGTATGGAACTGGGAATTCCAATTACCGTCCCCTTTCTCATGAATGATAGTGAACAAACACATATCGAGGATAACACGCCTAGCATGGAAGATACCAATACCCCCCTGTCACCACATGAGCGGTTCGGGCATGCAAAACAGATTATTTCTTGAAGATTTAGAGAATGGCACATGCAAATTTACTTGGAACGGCAGGTAGATACCGCACATAGGTAGGTATGGTGGACTCATATGGCACAACTTTAGGTTTATGGGAGGTGGATGCACAAGCAGTATTCCCGCTTAGTACAAGTGAAGGCTAGCAAAAGACTGGGAAGCGACCAACTAGAGAGCGACAACAGTCATCAAAATGCATTGAGAGTAACTAACATTGACTGCAAGCATGAGTAGGACATAAATCACCATGAACATGAACATCACAGAGGCTATGTTAATTTTGTTTCAACTACATGCGTGAACATGCGCCAAGTCAAGCCACTTGAAACATTCAAAGGAGGATACCATCCTATCATACTACATCATAGTCATCTCAACATTCATGTGGGCATCCATGACAAACCATTATAAGCTCCTAGCTAAATAAGAATGGCATAAGCAACTATGATCTCTAAGTTGTCGTTGCAAACATGTTTCTCTCACAACAAAGCTGAATCAGGCATGATGAGCTAGTCATATTTACAAAAAAAAAATAGATCGAGTTCATACCAGCTTTTCCAAGCTCAGTCACTTCATCATATATCGTCATTATTGCCTTTCACTTGCACGACCGAACGATGTGAACAATAATAAGCGTGCTCGTGCATTGGACTATGCTGGAATCTGCAGGCAAACACAAAGGAGAAGACAAAGTAATATGGCTCTATGAAAGCTAAACACGTATGCATGCAAGAGCCACTAAACATTGTAACCAACATCTTCTACCTTGACCCAAAGAAAAAGAAAACTATCTACATGGGCAAGCTCCCAACAAGCAAAAGAAGAAAAAGAAAATCTTTTTGGGTTTTCTCAAACTAGACAGACACACGAAAAGAAAACGAGAAAAAGAAAATAAACTAGCATGGATGATACAGTGGCAAAGTGTGAACACCGGCTAACAATGCGAAAGCATTAGCAAGAATGTAAATTCGGTGAGAACACGTACTCCCCCAAGCTTAGGCTTTTGGCCTAACTTGGTCTACTCCCAAGGAGGGAAATAACCAGCTCCGGGGTACTCTGGAGTGGAGTGTGAATGCCACTGCTGTGTGAGCTCCTCTGGCTGCCACTGATAAACTGGCGTTTGGTACTCGACTAGCGGCTCGGGCACGGGCACCTGTGGTTGGGCTAAGCCCCAATATGCGTAGATGTCCGAGGGCATAATAATGTACCTGTCTGCATGAAGATTGAACAAAGAAGGAGCAGGCAAAGTAATAGTGTCACGAGTACCCTAACTAAATACTAGGTTATAAATCATCCTTCTACTTGTATCTCTATCAAGAAAGTCATGGCGAACCATGCTATCGTAATCTAGATATCTCTCGGGAAGAAGCATCTCTTCTTCTTCCTCTAGTCTAACAGGTATCTCAAAGTGTCTAGCAAGACGAGTACCGTAGATACCTCCATAGACAACACCCTTAGAACGGTTGAGATTCAACCATTGAGCTACTATAACACCCAAGCTATAAGTTTTATCGTTATAAAGGGCTTCGTGCAAGACCGCAAGATCTGGGGAACTAAGTGACCCAGCTTTCCCACGGCCAATCAAACATTTTCCCACAAATAGTGAGAAGAACCGAAGCATGGGAAAATGAATGCTAGCAGCTCTAGCGCAAGACACTCCTCTCTCCTCTCCTACAGCAATTGTACCGATAAAAGCTTCCATGTCCCGTGGACGAGGTTCATAATATCCCCAACGTAAGGTAATTTGCAAACATTGCAAAAATCCTGGAGTGACATGCGCTGGGGGACATCATAAAGTTTAAACTCAACCATAGGAGGATTCTTCCTCGGATAGAAGTTAAAGCTTTGTACGAAGATATTAGTGAGGAGGAGGTATTGCGGACACTTATCTTCAACGAAGGCGGTAAGGCCTGCGTTCTCCACCAAGTGATAAAAGTCCTCATAAATTCCAGCGGCGCGTAAGAACACGTCGCTTGGTCACTCGCACGCTTGAACTTCTGCGACTCGAGGGACCAAATACTTGGGATTCTTCTCACTCCCATCATCCTTGGGGTCACGGCTTGACGAGCCTCTTAAGAACCTCCTCATCTTTTCCCTTTTCTATCTCTGAAAATTTCTGAAATTTTTAGTGATTCTAAGTAAAAGTGAATAACCTCAACGAAACTCGTAGCAACTACTCCAACAAGTGCCTAGAGACCATATTACACATCAAAACTACTTGGGACCAGCTAGAATTAGCATGCAAAGCTCAAGAACATGGTCACCAAGGCAGCAAAAATACGCGGAGTATAAGGCACTAGAGCAAAAACTAATTGGACCAATGGAGGAGTCACTTACCAAGGAGTAATTTCCCCAAAACGGTTCGGAGAACGGTGATTTGAGCAAAGAGATCGAAAATCCCAGCAAGAGGAGCAAGAACACGGGTTTGAGCTGCGAAATGATTGTTTCTGGAGGTAGGAGAAGCGGATGAGAGCAAGAATGAGTGGAGGGGGTGCCTGTGGGCCCCACAAGCCTAGGTGACGCGGCCAGGGGGGTGCCCGCGCCCCTAGGGCTTGTGGCCCACTCGTGTGGCCCCCAGGCAGACTCTTTGTCCCAATATTTTTCCAATATTCCAGAAAAAATCATACTTGATTTTCACACTGTTCGGAGAACTTTGATTTTCGGGGTACTTTTTCTACCGCACGCTAAAACAGAAAACAGGGAAAACTAAACTAAATCTATCATTTTTCTTCTAACCCCTAAAGTGAAAGCTTGGAACAGAGGTTTGTGACTCCTTGATTCATCCATCTCATGGTCATCGAAAGAAATCCGTCAATGGGGTTGATCAAATCCCCTCGACAAAACTTTCTGAATCGCAAAAGAGAACGGAGAATTTTCAAATAGTCACTAGGTCACCTCAATGGGGATGTGAATCTCCCCAACCAGCAAATCATACTTCATCTTGACACGAGGAATAGGACATTCAAAGCTCCCAATAAGAATCGATGAAGTCTTTTTGATAGCATTGGTATAATGTACTCGATATTGTTTCTTTGGAAAGTGCACCGTATGGTCATTACCGTTGATATGGAAAGTGACACTGCCTTTGTTGCAATCTATAACAGCCTCTGCAGTGTTTAAAAAGGGTCTTCCGAGGATGACAGCCATGGCATCATCCTCGGGAATATCCAAGATAACAAAGTGTGTTAAGATAGTGGTGTTAGTAACCACAACAGGCACATCCTCGCAAATGCCGATAGGGAAAGCAGTTGATTTGTCGGCCATTTGCAGAGAGATTTCAGTGGGTGTCAACTTATCCAGTTCAAGTCTACAATAAAGAGAGAGAGGCATAACACTAACACCGACTCCAAGGTCGCATAACACAGTTCTAACGTAGTTGCCTTTAATGGAGCAAGGTATAGTGGGCACACCGGGATCACCTAGTTTCTTAGGAGTTCCACCCTTGAAAGTGTAATTGGCAAGCATGGCGGAGATCTCAAGATCAGGTATCCTCCTCTTATTAGTCACAATATCTTTCATGTACTTAGCATACGGAGACATCTTGAGCATATCTATCAAATGCATCTGCAGAAAGACAGGTCTTATCATCTCAACGAAGTGCTCAAAATCTTCATCATCCTTTTTCTTGGATGGTTTGGGAGGAAAGGGCATAGGTTTCTGAACCCATGGCTCCCTTTCTTTACCATGCTTCCTAGCAGCGAAGTCATTCTTATCGTATCTTCTAGTCTTAGGCTGTGGGTTATCAAGATCAACACTAGGTTCAATCTCCACATCCTTTTCATTGCTAGGTTGAGCATCAACATGAACATCACTATTGATATTATCATTAGGCTCATGTTCATCACCAGATTGTGTTTCAGCATCTGAGACAGAGACGTCGTTTGGACTCTCAGGTGTAGCAGCAACAGGGTTGCTAGCGTGCAGGTTCCTATCACCTTTCTTCTTCTTTCTAGGATGACTAGGTGCATCAGTGCTAACTCCTTGAGAATCTTGTTCAACTCTCTTCGGATGACCCTCACGATACAAAGGTTCCTGGGTCATTCTACCGCCTCTAGTGACGACTGTGACAGAATTTTCATTCAACTCATTGAGAAAGTCATTTTGAGCTTTAAGTACTTGTTCTACCTGAGTAGTAACCATAGAGGCATGTTTACTCAGAAGCTTAAGATCATTGACATTTCTGTCCACACAAGCACTTAAATGACTAAGCATACGAGCATTCTTTTCCAATTGTCTGCTAACATAATCATTGAAACTCTGTTGTTTGGCAACGAAGTTATCAAATTCATCCATGCATAAGCTAGCAGGTTTATCAAAAGGAATATCACTCTCATCAAACGTACGCAGAGAATTTACTTCTACTACCTGTACCGGGTTATCGAGACCATGGATCTCTTTGATAGGTGGTAGATTTTTGACATCTTCAGATTTAATGCCTTTCTCTCGCATAGATTTCTTGGCTTCTGGCATATCTTCAGGACTGAGGAATAGAATACCTGTTTTCTTCGGAGTTGTCTTAGGAGGTGGTTTGGGAATAATCCAAGCATTCTCATTGCACAAGATGTTGTTCAACAGAATCTCAGCTTGTTCTACAGTTCGTTCCCTAAAAACACTACCGGCACAAATATCTAGATGGTCTTTGGAAGCATCGGTAAGTCCATTATAGAAGATATCAAGTATTTCGTTCTTCTCAAGAGGGTGATCAGGCAAAGCATTCAGTAGCTGGATAAGCCTCCCCCAAGCTTGTGGGAGACTTTCTTCTTCAGCTTGAGCAAAGTTGTATATTTCCTGCAAGGCAGCTTGCTTCTTATGGGCAGGGAAATATTTTTCAGAGAAGTAGTAGACCATATCCTGGGGACTACGCACACATCCAGGAGCAAGAGAAGTGAACCAGGTCTTAGCATCATCCTTTAGTGAGAAAGGAAACAACTTGAGCATATAATAGTGGCGAATCTTTTCCTCACTAGTGAATAGAGTGGCTATATTGTGCAGTTTGGTAAGATGGGTGATGACCCACAAGTATAGGGGATCAACCGTAGTCCTTTCGATAAGTAAGAGTGTTGAACCCAACGAGGAGCAAAAGGCTCTGATAAATGGTTTTCAGCAAGGTAATAACTGCAAGCACTGAAATTAGCGGTAACAAGTGATGGTGTGGTGAGTTGAAACGTAGCAGGTGAAAAGTAACAAGTAACAAGTAATAGCAACGGTGCAGCAAAGTGGCCCAATCCCTTTTGTAGCAAGGTACAAGCCCGAACAAAGTCTTATAGGAAGTAAAGCGCTCCCGAGGACACATGGGAAATCTGTCAAGCTAATTGTCATTAGGTTCACATGGTTCGCGTTCGTTACTTTGATAGTTTGATATGTGGGTGGACCGGCGCTTGGGTACTGCCCTTACTTGGACAAGCATCCCACTTATGATTAACCTCTCTCGCAAGCATCCACAACTACAAAAGAAGAATTGAGACAACGTCTAACCATAGCATTAAACTAGTGGATCCAAATCAGCCCCTTATGAAGCAACGCATAGACTGGGGTTTAAGCTTCTGTCACTCTAGCAACCCATCATCTACTTACTACTCCCCAATGTCTTCCTCTAGGTCCAAATATGGTGAAGTGTTATGTAGTCGATGTTCACATAACACCACTAGAGGAAAAGACAACATACAACATATCAAAATACCGAACGAATACCAAATTCACATGACTATTAATAGCAAGACTTATCCCAGGTCCTCAGGAACAAAAGTAACTAATCACAAAGCATGGATAAATTCATGACCAGAGAAGTAATGAATATCATAATGGATCTGAACATATAATCTTCCACCAAGTAAACCAACTTGCATCAACTATAAAGACTAATCAACACTACTAGCAACCTTATCGGTACCAATCGGCGTCGCGAGACGGCGATTGGTTACAAGAGATAGACTAGGGTTTGGATAGGAGATTGTGCCGATGAAGATGTTGATGGAGATGACTCCCCTCCGACGAGAGGAGTGTTGGTGATGACGATGGCGACGATTTCCCCCTCCGGGAGGGAAGTTTCCCCGGCAGGATCGTCCTGCCGGAGCTCTAGATTGGTTCTGCTCAAGTTCCGCCTCGTGGCGGCGGAGAATCCACGAAAAAGCTCCGCCCTTATATTTTTCCGGACGAAACCCTTCATATAGCATAAGAGGGGGGCCAGTGGGCCACCAGGGTGCCCACAAGCCCTGTAGCCGCGGCCAGGGGGGCAGGCCGCAGCTACCAGAGTTGTGGGCCCCTGGCAGCTCCCCTTTGGCACTTCTTTCACCCAATATTTTTTATATATTCCCAAAAAAATCCACGTTTATTTTCAGGGCATTTGGATTTGCGCAGAATAGAGGACTTAGACTTGCTCCTTTTCCAGTCCAAAATTCCAGCTGCCGGTATTCTCTCTCTTCAAATAAACCTTGCAAAATAAGAGAGAAAAGGCATAAGTATGGTACCACAAAGTATAATAACAGTCCATAAAGCGATAAATATCAACATGAAAGCATGATGCAAAATGGACGTATCAACTCCCCCAAGCTTAGACCTCGCTTGTCCTCAAGCGAAAACCAAGATCCATAAACATGTCCACATGTTTAGGGATGAAGGTGTCGATAAAACATAATACGGACATGAGGGCATCATGATCACACATAGAACAGCAATACATCATAAAGATTCTTATGGGAAAGTAACAATTCCTTCACAAAGCAAAGTATGAATCAAAAACCTTACCGAGAAGTAGCCAACAACAGACCATAGTCATTGAAGCAGTTGCAATTTATCATAACATCAAAAAGAGTCAAATAAGAGCTTGTAAAGCAAATCCACACACTCAATCTTCTCTTTTGTTTTCCACAATTGTTACAACTCACGTGGTACTCACGGTATCAAAGTTTCAGTTGGACACAGAGAATGATAGGGGCTTATAATTTTGCCTCCCAACCATTTACCTCAAGGGTAAAGTCAACAATAATAAAGCATAAGTACTCATCTCCAAGTTGATATATGAATATAGATCTTTCCCTAGCATATGACGTTCACCAAGATGAACACGGAATAGGGAATTGGTGTTGATCACCATGACTTTCACAAGGACAAAAGTAAAGGTACACGATAGGCCCTTCACAGAGGGAAGCAGAGGTTGTCATGCGCTTTTAAGGTTTGGATATACGACCTCTTAGTGTAAATGAACGTCACTTTATATGGCCCCCTGTGATAAAGAACTTTATTATGCAGTCTGTCGCTTTTATGTCTTCCTCATCACAGGTTCGTACAAAGCTTATTTTCCACACACTAATAAATCATACATACTTTAGATAGCAATTTTTTATTGCTTGCACCGAAGACAACTTACTTGAAGGATCTTACGCAATCCATAGGTAGGTATGGTGGACTCTCATGGCAAAACTGGGTTGAAGGTTTATGGATGCACAAGTAGTATTTCTACTTAGTACGGAAGTTTTGGCTAATATGAGGTGGAAGAAATCGTCACATGCTAAGGGATCTCTAGACATATAACATTGTTTCGAACCAAGCAAACACAATTCATTATGTTGTCTTCCTTGTCCAACATCTACTTCTAAGCATGTAATTGTTTGGTGAGTGCTCACAATTATAGAAAGTGTCTAAGATGATATATTTATATGTGAACCTCTCTTTCCTTATTACTTCTTATTAATTGCAACAATGACTGGGGTCTATGTTGGTCTTTTCTTAACAAGTTTCAATCATCATACTTGTTATATGTGAAGCTATCACTTTCCATAAGATCATCTCATGATCTTTCATGTATCGTCCTTTTCATACTTTTGATCACGGCACAAAACAAAGCCCTTGACTAAGATACTATTTATTATATAGCTCGCAAGCTCGAATACATCGGGGGAGACACAAGGCAAAAGACTCAAAATAAACACTAAAGACTTATCCCACTAAGAGAAGAAACAAAAATTCAAAAGGAAAGAACTGAAACAAAGGTAAAAGCAAAAGATATAAAGGTGATACGATACCAGGGACACTCCCCCAAGCTTGGCATAAGCCAAGGGAGTTGCTCATACCAATGCTTAGTTGTCTTCCTTTGGTGGTGATGGTGGAGGAGTTGCAACATGAGTTTGATCCTCCCTCTTCCAAGGCATAGGTGCTCCATCATGGTAGGATGAACGAGTCGCTGGAATTCTCAAATCTGCAGCAAACTGTATTGATTTAAATCTATACTCATACTCACAGTTTTAGATCTGCAGGTCATAGATCTGGCCCTGGAGTTGATCAACCCTGTCATAGAGCCTGGAGAGGTGGTTCCCAATGTCATTGGAATCCATATTGTGCTCGTTGGTGAACTCCGTGATCATCATGTGGTTGGCGTTGAGTCCACGCTCCACCATCCCTTGGCACTTGAAGACTTGTTGCTCCATTGCTTCGAGCCTCGTCTCCATGCTTCCGGTCTTCTTAGGCCCCTCAACATCATGGATGTGCAACATCCCCTCACGCATCTCAATAGATTGAGGGTGTTGCAGCACTTCCGTGAGGTAGGGATTGATGACCTTCTCGAAGATCTTGTCCTTAGGAGCTTTTGGGGAAGTCATGACAATCTAGATCTGCAACAGAAAGAGGCTCGAAACGAAAAACAGAGGAAAAACTGCGCGATACGGGGTCAGACCAAACGAAAGTATATATAATGATTTTTTCTGGACCAGAAGGAGTGCTCCGCAAGAAAACGGAGTCCGGGAGGCACACGAGGTGCCCACAAGCCCTGTAGCCGCGACCAAGGGGGAGGCCGCGGCTACCAAGCTTGTGGCCGCCTCGTGCGCTCTCCGGACTGCTTTTTATTTTTCTAATTTTCCATAAATTCCAAAACGGAGAAAATTTCCTACGGGAAAAGTTTTGGAGTCCAATTACTTAGCGAAACACATACCTCTTCGTTTTCAGAGTTTGAAACAGGCTGATAAACATCCCTTATGTACTCCTCTGGAGTTATGATATTGATGATATTGCTATCAACATTTATGGGAGTACCAGAGATATAATGCTTGATGCTTTGCCCATTTACCACTCTAGGAAAATTACCTTCCATGTCATTGATTTTGATGGCACCGGAACGATATACTTCCTCGACAACGTAGGGACCTTCCCATTTAGAGAGAAGCTTGCTTGCGAAGAATCTTAAGCGAGAATTGTATAGCAGGACATAATCACCTACATTGAACTCACGTTTTTGTATTCTTTTGTCGTGCCATCTCTTAACCTTTTCCTTGAACAACTTGGAATTCTCATATGCCTGGGTCCTCCATTCATCTAATGAGCTGATATCAAACAACCGCTTCTCACCGGCAAGTTTGAAATCGAAGTTGAGTTCTTTGATTGCCCAATAAGCTTTGTGTTCTAGCTCAAGAGGTAAATGACAGGCCTTACCGTAAACCATTTTATATGGCGACATGCCCATGGGATTCTTATAAGCAGTCCTATAAGCCCATAGTGCATCGTCAAGCTTGCTAGACCAATTCTTTCGAGATCTATTGACAGTCTTTTGTAAGATCAATTTGATTTCCCTATTACTCAACTCCACTTGACCACTAGACTGAGGATGATAAGGAGATGCAACTCTATGGTTGACATCATACTTAGCGGGCATCTTGCGGAAAACACCATGAATGAAGTGTGAACCGCCATCAATCATCAGATATCTAGGGACTCCAAATCTTGGAAAAATGACTTCTTTAAGCATCTTAATAGAGGTGTGGTGATCAACATTTCTAGTGGGGATAGCTTCTACCCACTCAGTGACGTAATCAACAGCAACTAAGTTGTGAGTATACCCATAGGAACTCGGGAAGGGTCCCATATAATCAAAGCCCCAGACATCAAATGGTTCAATGACAAGTGAATAGTTCATAGGCATTTCCTGACGTTTACTAATGTTCCCTATTCTTTGGAATTCGTCACAAGACAAGACAAACTTACGGGCATCCTTGAAGAGAGTGGGCCAATAGAAACCTGATTGCAATACCTTATGAGCAGTTCTATCTCCAGCATGGTGTCCTCCGTAGGCTTCGGAATGACACTTCAGCAGGATCTGTCCCTGTTCATGTTCAGGCACACAATGTCTAATAACACCATCTACTCCTTCCTTATAAAGGTGAGGATCATCCCAAAAGTAGTGTCTCAAATCAAAGAAGAATTTCTTCTTTTGCTAGTAGGTGAAACTGGGTGGTATGTATTTGGCTACAATATAGTTTGCATAATTAGCATACGACGGTGCACTATGTGAAGTACGGATGACATTCAATTGCTCATCAGGAAAGCTATCATCAATAGGTCGTGGGTCATCAAGGACATTCTCTAGCCTGGACAAGTTATCTGCTACAGGGTTATCAGGACCCTTTCGGTCAACAACGTGCAAATCAAATTCCTGTAGCAGGAGAACCCATATGATTAGCCTAGGTTTAGCGTCCTTCTTCTCCCTAAGGTACTTAATAGCAGCATGATCAGAGTGAATAATGACTTTGGAGTCAACTATATAAGATCTGAACTTTTCACATGCAACCACGACTGCTAAAAATTCCTTCTCCGTAGTGGCATAGTTTCTTTGGGCACTGTCTAGAGTTTTACTAGCGTAGTGAATGACATTGAACTTCGTGTCAACTCTTTGTCCTAGAACAACACCAACAGCATAATCACTAGCATCGCACATGATTTCAAAGGGCAAGTTCCAATCAGGTGGTTGAACAATAGGTGCGGTTATCAAGGCCTTCTTAAGTATTTCGAAAGCTTCCTCGCAATCCTCATCAAAAACAAAAGGAACATCCTTCTGCAAGAGGTTGGTAAGAGGCCTAGAAATCTTAGAGAAGTCTTTAATGAACCTTCTATAGAAACCAACATGACCTAGGAAACTTCGTATACCTCCGATATCTGTGGGGCAAGGCATTTTCTCAATTACATCAACCTTAGCCATATCAACCTCAATGCCTTTCTCAGAGATTTTGTGTCCTAAGATGATGCCTTCATTAACCATGAAGTGGCACTTCTCCCAGTTCAAGACGAGGTTGGTATCTTTGCATCTCTGTCAGAATCGATCAAGGTTGCTGAGGCAATCGTCAAAGGAAGAACCGTAAACGGAGAAATCATCCATGAAAACCTCAACAATCTTTTCACAAAAGTCAGATAATATTGCCATCATACATCTTTGAAAGGTGGCAGGTGCATTGCATAAGCCAAAATGCATACGTCTATAAGAAAAGGTACCGAAGGGGCAGGTGAAAGTGGTTTTCTCCTGATCAGATTGTGCAACAGGTATTTGCGAGAAACCTGAATAACCGTCTAGAAAGCAGAAGTGTGTGTGTTTAGATAGCCTTTCTAGCATTTGGTCGATAAATGACAAAGGATAATGGTCTTTCCTGGTTGCCTTGTTCAGTTTCCGGAAGTCGATCACCATCCTATAGCCAGTAATAATCCTCTGTGGGATTAGTTCATTCTTATCATTAGGAACGATGGTGATACCTCCCTTCTTAGGTACACAATGTACTGGACTTACCCAATCACTATGAGCAACAGGATAAATGATTCCTGCTTCCAGAAGCTTTAATATTTATTTTCCCATGACCTCTTTCATCCTAGGATTTAATCTCTGTTGATGATCAGCAACTGGCTTAGAATGAGGATCGGTTTTAATCTTGTGCTGACATAGAGTGGGACTAATACCCTTAAGATCATCAAGAGTATATCCAATTGCAGCACGGTGCTTCCTCAAAGTTTTTAATAACTTCTTCTCTTCGTGATTCGAGAGGTGAGCACTAATAATAACATGATATATCTCCTTCTCATCAAGATAGGCATACTTAAGTGTATCAGGTAACTGTTTTAGCTCGAACACAGGATCACCCTTTGGTGGGGGAGGATCCCCAAGCAGTTCAACAGGCAGATTATTCTTAAGAATAGGATATTGTTCTAAAACAATTTTATCTATCTCATCTCTTTCATCCATATGCATATCATTTTCATGCTCAAGCAGATATTGCTCTAAAGTATCCGTAGGAGGCACGACAATAGATGCAAGAGCAATGATTTCATCCCTACCAGACGACTCTTTTCCATGGGGTTGCCTTCCAAACTTGGAGAAGTTAAATTCATGAGACACACCCTCGAAACTAAGAGTGACAGTGTGTTTAATGCAATCAATATGAGCATTGACAGTGTTGAGAAAGGGTCTACCAAATATGATGGGACAAAAGCTATCTTGTGCAGTAGCAAGGACGAGGAAATCAGTAGGTTACTTCGTCTTACCACACAGGACTTCTACGTCTCTCACAATTCCCACAGGGCAGATAGTGTCTCTATTAGCTAGCGTAATAGTGACATCAATGGGTTCTAACTCAGCAGGTGCAATCTCATCTTTGATTTCATCATATAGGGACCGGGGTATTGCACTAACACTAGCACCCATATCACATAAACCATGATAACAGTGATCTCCTATCTTGACAGAAACAACGGGCAGGCCAACAAGAGGTCTGTGTTTGTCTTTCGCGTGAGGTCTAGTAATTCTAGCGGCATCCTCACAGAATTTGATAACATGCCCGTCTATGTCTTCGGCCAAGAGATCTTTGATAATAGCAATACTAGGTTCAACTCTAATTTGCTCAGGGGGTGCAAGTGGTCTAATGTAACCCCTACGTAACACAGTTGAAGCTTTAGAATAATCGTTTTTCCTAGCAGGGTAAGGTGGTTTCTCAGTGTAGGCACAAGGAACAATAGGATCATTATAGGCAATGACTTTCTCTTCAACTAGATTGGGTTTAACTATGTTGAATTCTACGGGAGGATGATACTTAAACCACTTCTCTTTGGGAAGATCAATATGAGCAGCAAAAGATTCACATGGAGAAGCTACTATCTCAGAGTCAAGTCCATACTTAGCGCTAAAATCTCTAGAAGTGTTTGTTTCAACAAAAGATTTAACGCAATCAAACTGGAAATTCATACCTGACTCCTTACCTTCTTCAAGCTCCCAATCTTCAGAGTTACGTTTGATTCTTTCTAATAAATTCAACTTGTGGTCAATATCCTTCTTCATAAAAGAACCGGTACAAGAAGTGTCAAGCATGGTACGATCTTCATGAGAAAGCCGAGCATAAAAGTTTTGAGTGATAATTTCTCTCGAGAGCTCATGATTGGGGCATGAATATATCATTGATTTAAGCCTCCCCAAGCTTGAGCTATGCTTTCCCTGTCACGAGGCCAAAAGTTATAAATATAATTCCGATCACGATGTACTAAATGCATAGGATAAAACTTTTGATGAAATTCCAATTTCAACCGATTGTAGTCCCATGATCCAGTATCATCACATAGCCTATACCATGTCAACGCCTTATCCTTCAAAGATAAAGGAAAGACTTTCTTCTTTACCTCATCCTCAGGCAAACCCGCAAGCTTAAATAAACCACAAACTTCATCTACATAGATTAGATGCAAGTCTAGATGTGATGATCCATCTCCTGTAAAAGGATTAGCCAGCAGTTTCTCAAGCATACTCGAAGGAATTTCATAAAAGATATTTTCAGTAGGTACCTTAGGTTGAGGAGAAACTCCTCATGCTTCCATTTGTGGTGAAGATACCCTGAACAAATTCCTCAAAGGAACAATTTCCATAGTGACAAGTGACAATAAATTTCAGCACAGTATATAAATGTTTCCTTACCAAATTCCACTTACGAAAGGCACTTCACTCCCCGACAATGGTGCCAGAAAAGAGTCTTGATGACCCACAAGTATAGGAGATCAATCGTAGTCCTTTCGATAAGTAATAGTGTCAAACCCAACGAGGAGCAGAAGGCTCTGATAAACGGTTTTCAGCAAGGTAATAACTGCAAGCACTGAAATTAGCGGTAACAAGTAATGGTGTGGTGAGGTGAAACATAGCAGGTCAAAAGTAACAAGTAACAAGTAATAGCAACAGTGCAGCAAAGTGGCCCAATCCCTTTTGTAGCAAGGGACAAGCCTGAACAAATTCTTATAGAAAGTAAAGCGCTCCCGAGGACACATGGGAAATCTGTCAAGCTAATTGTCATCATGTTCACATGGTTCGCGTTCGTTACTTTGATAGTTTGATATGTGGGTGGACAAGCATCCCACTTATGATTAACCCCTCTCGCAATCATACGCAACTACAAAAGAAGAATGAAGACAACTTCTAACCATAGCATTAAACTAGTGGATCCAAATCAGCCGCTTAGGAAGCAACGCATAGACTGGGGTTTAAGCTTCTGTCACTCTAGCAACCCATCATCTACTTACTACTCCCCAATGCCTTCCTCTAAGCCCAAATATGGTGAAGTGTTATGTAGTCTACGTTCACATAACACCACTAGAGGAAAATACAACATACATCATATCAAAATACCGAACGAATACCAAATTCACATGACTATTAATAGCAAGACTTATCCCATGTCCTCAGGAACAAAAGTAACTACTCACAAAGCATGGATATATTGATGACTGCTACTGCGACAATAGACATTCCCTGGCAACGTCGCCAGGAATTCTGCTGCTATGGGCTACGCCTATAGGGACTTCCTTGGCAAATATGCAAAGGATTTCCCCGCGGCCTTGGAGCCTTGCATTGGTGTTCCCTTGAAGAGGAAAGGGTGATGTAGCACAGCGGCGGTAAGTATTTCCCTCAGTTTGAGAACCAAGGTATCGATCCAGTCGGAGGATCGCGTCAAGTCACAAGTACCTGCACAAACACAAAGAGCTTGCACCCAACGCTATGAAGGGGTTGTCAATCCCTTATAGATTGTTTGCAAAGTGAGAACTGAAAGAAAAAAGTAAACAAAGCAAAGTAAAAGTGAAAGTGGAGACGATAGTTGTGAATAGACCCAGGGACCGTAGTGTTCACTAGTGGCTTCTCACGTGAAAGCAAGTAGACGGTGGGTGAACGAATTACTGTCGAGCAATTGATAGAACCGCGCAAAGTCGTGACGTTATCTATGGCAATGATTATATCTATAGGCATCACGTCCAAAACAAGTAGACCGATACTTTCTACATCTAGTACTATTACTCCACATGTCGACCGCTATCCAGCATGCATCTAGTGTATTAAGTTCAAAGGAACAGAGTAACGCCTTAAGCAAGATGACATGATGTAGATGGACAATCTCATATCTATGATGAAAGCCCATCTTGTTACCCTTGATGGCAACAACATGATGTGTGCTTGCTGCCCCTTCTGGCACTGGGAAAGGTCACCACACGGTATGAACCCAAAACCAAGCACTTCTCCCATTGCAAGAATCATAGATCTAGTTGGCCAAACAAAACCCAAGACTCGGAGAGACTTACAAGGATATCAAATCATGCATATAAGAAATCAGCAAAGACTCAAATATAATTCATAGATAATCTGATCACAAATCCACAATTCATCGGATCTCGACAAACACACCGCCAAAGAGGATTACATAGGATAGATCTCCATGAAGATCATGGAGAACTTTGTATTGAAGATCCAAGAGAGAGAAGAAGCCATCTAGCTACTAACTACGGACCCGTAGGTCTGAAGTGGACTACTCACGAGTCATTGGAGAGGCGATGATGTTGATGTAGAAGCCCTCCAACTCCAAAGTCCCCTCCGGCAGGGCACCGGGAAGGGTCTCCAGCTGAGATCTCGCGGAAACGGAAGCTTGCGGCGGTGGAGAAGTGTTTTAGTGGATGCCCTGATTTTTTCTGTGATTTTAGGGAATTTATAGGCCAAAGAGCTAGGGCAGGGGAGCGCCAGGGAGGCCACAAGCCTGGTTGCCGCGGGCCCACTAGCCGCGGCAACAGGGCTTGTGGGCTCCCTATGGGCCCCCTGCCTTGGCCCTCAAAACCTCCGATCTTCTTCCGTTCTGGAAAAATTTATTTTGGGGATTTTATTCCGTTTGGACTATGTTCCAAAATCAGATCTGAAAAGAGTCAAAAACACAGAAAAACAGGAACTGACAGTTGGCATTGAATTAATAAGTTAGTCCCAAAAAAGATATAAAAGGTATACAAAACATCCAAAGTTGACAAGATAACAACATGAAACCATAGAAAATTATAGATACGTTTGAGACGTATCAAGCATCCCCAAGCTTAAATCCTGCTCGTCCTCGAGTTGGGAAGTGATAAGGAATGCATTTTTGATGCTTTCGTGCTACCTAGCATAGATGTCCTTTGTAACTCCTCTTATGTGACGTGAATGTTCAGATCCATTAGATTCAAAACAATAGTTTTCTATTGATGTGGAGACAATAATACTTCAAGCAAACTAGCAAGGTAATCATGAACTTTCAAAATAACAAGGCCAAAAGAAAGTTATCCCTACAAAATCATATAGTCTGGCTATGCTCTATCATCATTGTACAACGAATTTAAATCATGCACAACCACTACAAGAAATATGCTCATATGTGATGTTTTTTAAAATGTCGTTGATGAATTCGTCATAAATCTGTGACGATTTCATCCGAGATCGTCGTAAACCGTTTGAGGGGATCAAATCTACATATAAATTACGACGATGTTAGTCAAAACGTCGTAACCGCATAAGATGAGATCGTCATAACTTTTATGACGATTGTAAAAATGTCGTAACATGTTCTAACTATGTTGACATGTCACTCGTGGGTCCATTCTATCCCACCTGATCCTAGTTTGTGAAGCAACCTACTATTCTATCATTCCGAAATTTCTCGAAAAATTCTCATAAATACTTTGGACTATATATTCCTCAAATATGTGAAAACCCTCCCTTCCATAGTTCAAAAATAATTCAAAAATATTCATTTTCCTATTCTGTTCAGAATAGCACTTTGTGAAGGAAGTGCTATTTCTATTTCTTTGGTTACCCTCATATTGTTTGGGCACTCTTTCCTATCCAAATCATTGCCTCATGAAAACTTTCGTAATGATTTGCCTAGTAAGTCTTTCTCAGCAAATTTCCAAAGTTTGTGTTCAGCTAACAGCTTTGTGAAGGAAGTACTAGATAGGAATATCCTGATGAGTTGAATTTTTTCCACATCATCTATGTGCCCAAAACGTAGCTCTCCATAAAGTTTTAGCCACATCTAACAATTCATGTGAGCTCATCATCCAATCTTTTTTTTGGTAATATTTTCATTTTGTGAAGCAACTATGTTTTATATTGCTTTATAGTTGATGAAAAATTTACCACGGGATGATACTGACCATATAACCTCACTGCACCAAATTTTAGCTCATTTAATTCAGCCAGTTTCTCTTAATATTTTCCCAATATTCTATTCAGTAGAGAGCATTGTGAAGGAAGTACAATTTTTGTTTATCCAAATTTTATGAATTTTTTACAGTACCTTAATGTGCCCAAATTATCATCCTCCTCCAAATTTAATCTCAATCCAATCATCTATGTGAGCCCAGTTTTAATTACCATTTTCTGTCCAGATTGGCACATTGTGAAGGAAGTGTCACTTTGGCATGTCCAAATGGTATAATTTTTATACAATGCCTTCATATGCCCAAATTAACATCATACACCAAATTTCAGGTCAATCCATTCATTCATTTGATCCTAGCTTCAACATCCATATTTCTTCACAATGTGTTACTTCGCAAAGCAAGTGCCACCTAGATTCATCCATTTGAGATAAAAATTTGCCAAGAGAGTCTCCTTAGTAGGTGATCATCCTCAGCCAAAATTTAGGCCCATTGTCTATGTGAATTACCCGCACCGCTAATCAAACACTTGGCTACTAATTCAGGTTTGTGCTTAGTTCAGTCTCCTCATGAGATTATTCTATTGTATTATTCTTGCTAACACCTATCGAGGGATTCTCCAACCCACCAGACATGACTATTCCACCTAGAACGCGTGGCAATGCAACGGTTAGGCGGTGACCATGCGACTGGCATGCAAGTTCACGCACTCTGGAGTTGGGACCCTCGACCACCATGCAAACCTCGACGTCAAGGCACCACACCATGTATTTATGATTAAATAGATACTTATATACCTACAAATGATTTTCGGGAAAAATAAAGAGCAAACTATAATGCAGCTACAGTTCAAATTTGACCCGCTTCCAACTGAATCGACATAAATTTGTCTTTTTCATCAGAGGTGGATAAAATCTTTTAACACCCAACCATTTTGTCAATTGTACATTAAATATGGACTAGTATTTTATAAAAATGATTTGGTCCAATTTTAAAACAAATATATGGTAGGTCCTTCACAAAACAACTCATTTTGATCACTTGAAAAATGGAAAATGAATTTTTCATACAAGGAAAATGAAAACTTCCTTAATCAACATTGTTTGCCATTCCGATATGCACCCTTGTGCATAATATTATATCATTTCAACAAACTATGTCATGAATGTGGCTATAAGATTGATCATTTGGCTTAAAAGTCATGAATCTTCACACATGATAGCTCATTTCTAAGAACACTTGTTTAAAATAATTGTCGTATTACAAGTTTATTATTTTTCCTGGTAACTTTGTCACATATAATGACACAATGCAATGGTTTTCCATTTTTTTGAATTTGTTTTGAATTTTCCATGGCCATTTCAAAACGCGGTCAAAATAGCGGGTATGACCATTCATACCTAGTGGTTGAATCTTGGAAATGTTTTGATGTTTCTATGATTAAATAGATACTTGTGTACCTATAAATTGTTTTTAGCAAAAATATAGAGCAAACTATAATGTAGATGCAGTTCAAATTTGACCCGCTTTCAGCTAATTCAACGAAAATTTGTCTTTTTAGGAGAGATCGATAAAAGCCTTTAACACCCAAACATTTTGTCAATTATACATTAAATATGGTCTAGTATTTTAGAAAAATGATTTGGTCCGATTTTGAAACAAATATATGGTAGGTCCTTCACAAAAAAGTTCATTTTGGACACTTGAAAAATGGAAAATGATTTTTACATACCAGGAAAATGAAAACTTCCTTAATCAATATTGTTTGTCATTCCAATATGCATCCTTGTGCATAATATTATATCATTTCAACAAACTATGTCATTAATGTAGCCATAAGATTGATATTTTGGCTTGAAAGCCATGGATCTTCACACATGATAGCTCATTTTTAAGAACACTTTTTTAAAATAATTGTCGTATTACAAGTTTATTATTTTTCCTGGTAACTCTGTCACATATAATGACACAATGCAAAGGTTTTCTATTTTTTTGATTTTTTTTGAATTTTTCATGGCCATTTCAAAATGTGGTCAAAACAGCGGGTATGACCGTTCCTACCTAGTGGTTGAATCTTGAAAATATTTTGATGTTTCTCTGATTAAGTAGATACTTGTGTACCTAGAAATTATTTTTCAGAAAAATAAAGATCAAACTATAATATAGCTGCAGTTCAAATTTGAGACGCTTCCAGCTGATTCAACGAAAATTTGTCTTTTCCACGAGAGCCGATAATATAGCTACAGTAACCTATGTAATTAACTTCTCAAAAATTGATGGTGCACTTTTGCAAAATGTTTTTGATAGATGCTTCATAAAATTCCTCTATTTTTGTACTTGAAAATTATTTTAAATCATTGATTTTTTGAAGGGGAATTTGAAGATTTGCTACAAGTTTGTTTACACTTTGAGGATTTACCCCTGTTTTTCTTGTTACTAATAATTAGCCACACCTTTCTGAGAGTCTTAATGATTTGCCCCTTATGGACGACATGGAAATATAACACAAAATCAGTGACCAAACTGCCCGAGCCCAAATTAGCTAGCTTCATGTTTGACCGTTCCCGTTTCTCTGTTCGTTCGTATCCCGGCTGCTCGTCATGGCTCGCAGCAGTGTCTCTCATTGCTGTGGCTCGTGAACCCGCCTTGTTGTGCTGACCACTCCGCTCCAGACCAAGAGGAGTGCGGTGGTGATGGAGCCCTTGGTGCCGTCGACCTCCATGACCAAGTGGGCGGTATCTCGACGAGCTCCATGTGGTGATGGAGTCCTGGCCTTTCAAAAAGTATACGTACCCACATAATCCTAACATGCATGCAAAGAACCCTGCCAAATCAAACAAAAGCTAGCTAAAGGTAAGCTGGAAGAAGGGCAATGACCCATCTTATTTAAAATTTCAGCAAAAAATAAGCACAAAATCACATCAAACAATGCCCTTTTGTAAATTTTTTTTTGATAGATGCTTCACAAAATTCCTTTATTTTTAGTACCTGAAAATTATTTTAAATCATTGTTTTTTCGAACCAATCAAAACTCTTTCCACGGATTGATGACATGGCGCCCATCCATCCATCCATCCACCTTACGATCTCACATCCATCCATCGATGTATCTACAGAAAAATACCACCGGCAACCCAAACCCTAGCTCAGACCCCTCCCCCCATCGCACCCTCGTCCCCATCTCCTCGCCGCCGCCACCTCCTCCCCGTCCCCGCCCCTCCCGATCTAGTCTTGTCCCTGCCGCTCCCACCCATCGCCGACCTCGTCGTCCTCCTCACCCTCGCCGAGTTTCTTGCTCACCTTAGCTCGCGGGGATGGAGCAGGACGCCGCCGCCCGTCCCCTCGCACCAGGCCCAGGACGACGGCGCCGTGGACGGCTGGGCGCGCGACGACAGGGAGCCCCCTCCTACGGCGCCCCGGCGGAGTGCCCGAGGCCATAGATCCTCCTCCGCGGGCGCCTCCGTGCAGCCAGGGCCGGCCCGATCTTGACCCCATCGCCCGTCCATGGCGACCGCCTTCGACTCGCCGACTTCCTCCCCGGCCGCCGCGCCCTTCCACGACGACCCCTTCCTCAGCTTCGCAGACGGCAGAGCCCCGGCGGCCGACATCCACGTCTCCGGGAGCGGCGGCGACGACTTCCCGGCCTCCCTCGGCCCCTACGCCTTCCGCCACGACTCCGCCGCCGCGCACGCCTCGACATGCTCGACTCCAACGGCAACGGCATGCACCACGAGGACGACGACGGCCTCTTCACCGACTCCGACCCCGTCCTCCCCGACCCTTCCCAGATGGGGCCCCATGATGGAATCCTCCTCCGCGAGTGGCGCCGGTACGTGCGCTCCTTCTCCTTGCTCCTCTCGCCTAGATCTGATCGATCTGGCCCGGCTCAGTTTGCTGTAACTTGTCACGGCTAGCTAAGTAAAATTTGTAGGCTATGTAAAAGCAGAGACTGCCCTGCCAGGTTGTGTTTTGCAGTTTGCTTACCAACCTGCTTCAGCACCTGTTTCTTTTAGGGTTGCTTCAGTATTTGTTGGCACTGAGAGCTGGTGTGTTTCCCTCTTCAGCCTTTGATTTTGGGAGTGGCCGATCATTTCTGCGATGGGTTTTGATGCAGGATGCTCCTAGTCCCTGGAGAGGGGTAAATGACCCGAACTGGGTGTGTTACAATGGTTAGTAGGCTGATCATTCAGTCAGTGTATGGTTGAAACTGCACTGGTACCGTATTTTTTAGGAAGAGAAGTATGATCTCTGATCCCTTCATAAGGTTACTTATGTGGTTCTTCCACGCAGGGTTACTGACTGAAAGTGGCGAAGTCATGCTTAGTTGTGGCGATGGCTTTGTATGCAGTTCTGAAATGCCACTTGTTGAGTTCAGTGTATATCTTGCTGATTCCATGTGAGTTAACACTGCTCAGCTGGTGTGTTGCCCTCTTTGCAGAGTGAAGCAAAGGAAGTACATGATTTTTGCAGCAATTTGTTTCTATGGAAAATATATTATTTTTTCCTAGGAAGAAAAGCATGATCGATCTCTTTATAGGTTATGTGGTTGATTCTTCCATGGCTTGCAGAGTTCCTGGCTGAAAAAGATGGCCATTTCATGGTGCTTTGTCACGGCAATTGTTCTATACGTGGCCCGTTTTTGAAATGCCGCTTGTCAGATACCATCTCTTCTCAGCTGCGTGCAGTGCAGGCACTGTATGTATATCTTTGCCGATTCAACATTGGCCCGTCAAGTTTCTGCGTAAAGGCAAACTTCCTGAAATAGACTCTTTTTTCATGAAGATAGTTTTTGTATATCTTTGTTTGATGCCTGAACCTGAAAATCTTCACCATTTTTGATCTGACAAACTTCCTATCAGTTATCTCTTTTGCTAATTTATTTAGTAAGTTCATGCTAGTTTATCAGTCATCCTGCTTGCTGATTTTACTACCACGATGCACCATTGTCCTGTGAAATAGACTCTGTCCTTTTTTCACTAAATGTAAAATGCAAGAAGTGTGCTGATGACTATTTTACTAAATAAATGGTTCAGGATGTTCTGATGGCCTACTGTTTGGCATTGCTGACCCGGTGTGAGCGGGTGTTCTGATGGTATTCTTGATGCAGGGGCCGCCCTAAAGAAGAAGATGTTCTCTACATGTCGCCTGCCTGCGCATCGCCACCCCCGTCGACTAGCTCCACCGCATCGCCGCGCAGATGGCCACGCGCGCCCCGCTGCCCTTGCCCCCCGCCGGCGCTCCCTCCGACGGTAAGGAGCTCGACCTCTTGATGGTGAGCTACTAGGAACAATTTCTCGTGACCATGGGTGGGGTAAACAGAGAAGGCAGAGTAGTAAGTGCACAGTTTTACAATGGCAAGTAGACGATTCTGTACTTGCCATTGATGTATGTGCTAACAGCAGGGGGTTTGTACTGTATTTTGACTAATATATGCATTTTTCGTAAGTACATTATAGCATTTTTTGGGGGTAATTAGTGCAACCTACCATGGTTATGGTTTGAAGTTGAGAAATTTGTTACTATATACTAAATAATTTAAAAATAATTTGACAAAACAACAGATATACAGGGTGCTCAACACGTTCTATAACTGTAGAAAGATGTATCAGTCAATATGAAATTCAAGACATGATTTCAGCTTGTAGCAGCAGTCTTATTATAGCAGAATTTATTTATTTGTGGAAGCACGTTATTTAACCAGGACCTGCACTTGTGCCATGCATATTCATATTGTCTCTATTGTCTTGTATGACTATCTCATTTTAACTAGCTTAGCCAAGAAAGCACGGTACTAGCTGAAATCTGTTTATCATTCTATAAAGAATTGTCCTTTACTCCTTTACTCCTGCTAATTATCTTGAATGGTGTGGTACCATGTCTATGCGCGCACAACTTCCTCTCACAAAAAAACTAAGTGTCTGTCTCTCTCACTTTTTCTTGTATTTATTTTAGAGTACATAAATGTTTGGTCCACGTAAAATAAATACTTGTACAGGCGCACAACTTCCTCTCACAAAAAAACTAAGTAATTGTCTGTAGCACGTTTGTTTGCTTTCTTGTTTCAGAAATCTCATATTTGTTTGCTTGGCCGGACAATTGTTTGCTTTCTACTTTGAGAAATCTCATGTTTGTTTTCTAGGCCAGAAAATAGGCAGCTCCTAGCCTCGTTAGCCCCATACACTTACTGATTGTTCGGTCTATAACGAATGGCCAAAGCAATTGCTGCTCCTATTGCACTTGCAGTTCTGTGATGTGTGTTTGTTACTTGTCACTTGTAGGCTAACTTGATTATACTTTCATTTAACACACTTTTCTGTTGGTCGGGCCACTTATGATTCCATTGAATGTTGGATTGTATTTGAAGCTTTTCATACTTGAACCTCGACTTTTATCATGCTTCACTCCCTGCTGGCTTACCATTTCTTCGGAACAAATAGGAACTTGACATTGTGATTGTGAAGGCCACCAACCACATTGAGCGTCCATCGAAGGAGAAGTACATAAGAGGTAATGGTTTGTCCCGTCTCTTAATTGAACCACTAGTGTTTCATCACTATTGCACTATTTGCTTGATGTGAAGTGTCCATTAAAAACGCATTCTTTGCATTCTTTCTTCTCAACACAAAATATGTGTAGATACAATTGACTTAGTGGTTATATTTTGTTGCAGCAGAACGGATAAATCATTTGTGATACAAAGGATATTTTTAACATCATCTTCAGGATGTACACAAATCTTTTTATTTCTAATATTTTTTATATTTATTTATTTTTGATTGATTCATGTGCAGTGTAATGTTCTTGTAGGATGACAAGTTGTTGCATCTCAAGCATGTCTCATAGGAGAGAAGAATGAAGTCCATTGTAGTGTTGGTAGTAGCAGATGTGCCATTATTCTATTGTGTAATTTTGTTCGCTCTTGCTATATTCTTGTGTAAGGAAATGTATTGATGAGATGAGTTATTGTGTTATGTAAACCTGGGAGATGTATTATGTGATGTTATATGATGGATGATTTTAATTCGACTTGGAGTTTTCTTAATTTGAATATGAAATAGTGCTGCATTTAATATTGGACAAATAATTGGTTGAAAAGGCCCAATAAATAGAAATGAAACCAAGTTCTTGAAAAAAAAGTTGCTGAATTCAAAAATGAAAAAAAAGGCCAAAACTGAAACAGGACCAAATGTATTTAGGCACTAAAAGGCCAGGGCCCAAAAAAAATTCGAAAAATAAAAACTAAAAGTGGATGTAAATAGGCCAAGGCCCAAAAAAAGCCCAATAAGAAAAGCCCAAAAAAAACGAGCCCATGTGATCAATTGAAATGGGTTGGGCTGATTTCAGCCATGACATTTTGATTTCGTCGTAATTTTGCCACATAGGACTGCCACGTAGGACTGGGTTTGATTGTCAGTGATGATTTAGGATCGTCGTAAAGGTTACGACAATCCAGGAATCGTCGTAAAGTTACGACGATTTTGATCAAAACGTCGTGGCTGTTCATTTCTGACGCTCCGTTTCTGACACTTGGTTTTTCGTCGTGCGATCGTCGTAAATGGAAAACCGTGCCGATGTAGCGACGAAAAAATAGCGTCGTGTACTAGCATATTCCTTGTAGTGAACCCCGGTATTGGCCAAGTAATTGTTTTCACAACTTTACTTTCTCAAACTTTTTCAACTCTCACGCAATACATGAGCGTGAGCCATGGTTTTAGCACTATAAGTAGAATGGAGTGTGGTGGAGGTTGCAAGGCAAACAAGGAGAAGATGGTCACATTGACTAGGCTTATCAATGAGCTATGGAGATGCTCATCAATAGATATCAACGTGAATGAGTAGGGATTGCCATACAATTGATGCACTAGAGCTAAGAGTACACTACTAGGAAAAGGGCTATAGATAATATAGACACTAATGGCGCATCAGACATGTGGTGCGCCACTACTATATAGCAGTGGCGCACCATGTGCAGGTGCGCCATTAGTGTGATGGACACTAATGGCGCACCACACATACTGTGCGCCACCACTAACAATTTTTTTTTCCAAAAATACTAATGGCGCACTGGGGCAGAGTGCACCATTACTACTTTAACTAGTAATGGCGCACCACTCACCCAGTGCACCACTACTATATATATATATATTTGCAAAACTACTATTGGCGCACCACCAGCTGGTGCGCCATTAGTAACCAGGGTTACTAATGGCGCATTTGTAGGTGGTGCGCCACTAGTAACCTGGCGAGTGACCAGTCACAAATGCACCGCACCATCTCCATCTTGCGGCAAAAGAAAGGAAAAAAAGAAAGAAGCAAACCACACACCGCGGCCAGGACCCTCAAGATCTGCCGGCGGTGGCTGGCAGCGACGGCGGCGCTGGCGCCCACGCGGTCGCCACCTCCGAGGACCCGGCCAGGACCCTCAAGATCTGCCGGCACCTGCCCCCGCGTCTCCTCCGCGACTCGGTCGCCGCCGCCACCATCGACTTCGACTACCACTACTCCCTCCGGGGCCTCCAGCCTGACTCCCCCGCCTGGCTCAACGCCGAGCGCGACGCCCACCTCCGCTCCGCCAACCGCCTCCAGGACCTCTGCTTCCTCAACGGCGGCATCTACATCAAGCTTCGCCAGCACATCGCGCAGCTCATACGGCAACGAGGGGGGGGGGGAATCCCTAACCCGCCGCCTGAATTCGCTTTGGGTTCATTTATCTGTTTGTCTGTAAGAATATTGCGTGATTTTGTCGCTGAGGATGGGCTGCTAGGGGATTCCCTAACCCTCCGCCTGAATTCGCTTTGGGTTCATTTATCTGTTTGTGTGTAAGAAGATTGCGTGATTTTGTCGCTGAGGATGGGCTGCTTGTTTTTTCTTTCTTTCCAGGAGTATCTCCTGCCGCAGGAGTACGTGCAGACGATGAGGGAGTCGATGCTCAAGAGGTGCCCGGTCTCCTCATACAAGGACGTCCAAGGGGTCTTCAAGAAGGAGATTGGAGAGTTGCCAGAAACCATTATTTCCTCCACCGCATTACTGCATTTTCCTAGTACATCCTGCTGGAGGAACTTAGCTGCTGTATTGATTTCCACAACCGCACAATCGGATTGAGCATGTTTACTTCAGTTCTTCAGATTGAGTCAGAAGATGGGCTTATGCTCAGCTTGTTTTTAGTTTATAGAAGAAGCTCTGACACAAAATTTATCTTCCCCTGTTCCTGGTGTGTCTAACTCATTTCAAGGATTGGATCAACATCTTGTCGATCTGAAACCAAAGACTCGCGATCTTTAGTTCATAATACAAAGAGATATTTCCTTAGCTAAAATAACGTGACGCAAACACTTATCTTAACACTGCGGGTAGACCAGTTGTATTGTCTATCTATGTTTTACATTATAATATATGAATGTGTATAGTGTAATGAAATGCTCAAATTGTGAGTGCACTTACTCATGTATGTTTTGAACTCTTTGCAGTTTCCTTGCATTGTATCACAAATATTTGGTTAGCATATATCATGATCTATTGGGCTATCGCACTTAGGGATATTCGGAGTTCTTTCTTTTAAAAGCATAATTATTCCTATGCTCTAGTACCAAGTACTATGTCTTGCTTCTTTGCCTTTTCTTGCAGACTTTGCGAAGGTGGTGAACTATTGGACCGGATTTTGGCAAAGTAAGATCAAATATATTCTATATTCTGCTTTTCTTGTTCCATATATCATTTTCACTTCTGGTTCCATTCAGTTGCTAGATTTAGTGGCGTCTTTTAGTTCCCACAAATTTTAGCCTCGATGTTCCCGGTGTCTTCATTAATCACTTTTTGGTTGTGAAAACAAGAACCAGTTCTCATTGGCATTTTTCTTTTAACAGAAAAAACAGCCGCTACAGTGAGAAAGATGCTGCATAGCAGTTGACGGATGTGATACATTGGACGGGTTAGCATAGCAGTTGAGTGATATATTACTCCTTGTATCCGTGGACCAAATTGCATGACCAGCAATTTCGGGAGTTCTTAGGTGGGAATTCAAGTAGCTACTTATAGGACATTCTTCCAACAGATGCATGATGTTAGGTTGGGGTTCGACATCTAGTGGATTCGTTTGTTCACGGTCGACTTACAGCGGTTCTCATTGTGTCTTAAAGAGTCCTTGTAGCTTGCAACGACTCGAGGATGCTTCGTATGTCGTGTGCACTGCCTTGTATAGGAAGGCTCCTGTAAGGATCGAGCCCGTGCGATCCTGTCCACGAAAATATCGGACAAAATCTCTCTCATGAATTTGTTCTGGCTTGTTTCATAAGCCGCATCCTTTGTTTTGTTGAGTATGGTAATTCGAGTTGCTTCTATGTCAAATGATGATTTCATATCTTTTTCTAAGATGTGTTCTCATATTCGTATGAGAATGCAAATTCTTTTGCTCAATCAAGTTGTTTTATCAATTCTTTTTCAACCGGAGTCATCTTGTCAATTCTTTTCAACCGGTGTGCTTCTCTTCAAGTGAATTTAATCCTCTCTAATTTTGCAAGATCAATATCTCAATTCTTTCTGGAGTTTGTCCCATCTGTCCCAAGTTGTCTTTGTTTTCCCCGCCCTCCCAGCCTTTTCTTTAGTGAGTCAATTGTCATCCAAGTGCCTTCTTTTCATCAATGCTTCCGCTCTCTTTTCTTCCATATTGTTTCCGATGACTCTTCGTGAAGATTCTCAGGAGCTTCGTGTTCATCTTATTCAATCTTGTTATCTTTTCCGGTGAATTCAGTTCAGTTATCCATGTTCATCATATCCTTTTGATCCTTTAAATTCTTTCCCATGTTGGAAATTCTTATTCAAGCCTCTCTTGTTTATTCCATCTCTGTTCTAGCCGGAGTGTTGAAGTTATCTCAGAAGTTCTTGTTTTCAATTCTTTCAATTATTTCGAGGTGCTAACCTCATCAAGTTTTCTTTTTACCGGTGCAATATCTCTTGCTTAGAAATATTTTCAGCGATGGTTTCTTTGAGTGGGCCCATAACCCACAGGTTCCTTCCCAGGATCTTATCTGGCTCTTGTAATCTTCCGGAGTTTTCTAATTCTTTTCAAATATGACATAAGAATGATTTCCATCAGTCATATCCCTTCTCCAAGATCTATTCGAATTAATTCTCATATTTCGCTCAACCTTTCATTCTTCATTATTTCGGAGTGGCTCAGTAGTTCTTGGTGGCGTTTTTCTCATCATTCTCTCCATTGAAGAACGAAGGAGTGTTTCTCTCAAGTCTTGGTCCATTCTCTTGAAGATTCATCATTTCAGTTTTGTGCCATCATCTTAATTGTTCCCAATCATGAGAATCCCTTTCTTGCTATCCGGTGCATTTCGGAGTTGTTTTCATTCTTGATCCTCCGAAGGCCATCATTTCAAAAGATTTCTTCGTTCTCAGCTTTCAGCTTTCGTTCTCAAATTCTTCTAAATTATTGTCTCGTCGTTCGTCTCTCAATTATTCCGGTGCCTCATTCAAGTTTTCTGTTAGGTGGCTCATGATCTTTTCGTTCTCATGTATCTCCATTCATTCTTGTTATCCCCATTCAATCCAATTCTTACCAGTGTCCCCTTCAAGAATTCTTCAAGTTTGTGCTCATATCTCTCCTCAATCATTTCTAGAAGAATAAGTGGTATGCTAAATCCGTTGCTTGTCATCAATTAAACATGATGAAGGATAAGCATAACATAATTCTTATTCTTGTTTCATCAAGTGATTTCAATTCTTCTTCCGGAGTGGCTCATGATATCAATTCTTTATCCCAAGTGCTCATCTTTTCTCTTCCGAAGTTCCAAGTTCTCTCAAGTATCTTTTTGTGAAGCTACATCTAAATCTTGGCAAGGTCATAATCTTAATCTTTTCAACCTTTCATATCTTTGCATCATTCACTTGTATATGGAGGTTCTTCATGGTGGTTCATCAAGGTTTCAATCCATTCTCAAGGTGTTCTTCAAGATTCTTGTGGTAGTAGTTGTCATTTTCTTCTTTGTTATTTCTTTCCAAGATCTAGTTTCTGTTCCGTGTAACAGAGACCTTGTTATGTTGCTCTCCTCAATCTATATTTTGTCTTTTCAAGATCATATTGTTCCCTTGCTTATCAATTTAGTTTGTTTGTTGTGAATCTTCTCAAGATCTTTCTATCTTGTCGAATTTTTGTTCCCCTTTTCCTACCGAAGTGCTGCCAAAATTTTCTGTGAATTCTCTCTTGTTTCTCATATCATTGCTCATCTCTTTGCAACCTTCAAGGGTCGTTGGTTTCACTTGTTTGTCTAAGAAGCAACTAAGTTTTACCTCTTGCTTTCTCATCCTCTTCCCCTTTCATTCTTGGATCTCGGGTCGAGATCCTCTTGTAGTATAGGAGAGTTCTGACAGCCCGAGACCGACGCTCCAAAAGATTCCCCCTTTATTCCGTTGTCGCCGTGTGGCTTAGTTGTTTGTCGCGCTCATCATCGCATCATTCGCATCATCAGCATTGCATCGACATCCCGTTGCCGCCAGTTTTCAAAACTTGCATCCGTTATTAGCTGCCGGTTCTCTCCGTTTTGTCGTTGACCGTTTTGATCCCGACGACACATGCACGCGCCCGCGGCATTGTTAAAATTTTTGTTTTTAAAAGTGTGTATAAAATATTCTTGGGTTGGGATGAAACTTGACGTGCGGTCTTATTTAGTTGTAGATAGGCTGCCTGCCAATTTTTGTCGCAATCAGAGTCCGTATGGTACCCGAACGGTCGACCGTAGCGGCACCGTCTTCGGTTATTCGTCGGACGTTTTTCGGTGTTTAAAAACTCGTTGCCGGGTCGCCCATTTTCCCTCTCGTCTCCGGCTGGCCACTCCACACAGCCACAACCGTCCCCACATGCGAGACCGTTTGATTCCGATCGCATGTTGAAACCGGGGCGAAAAACTGCTAACCTAGCCCCCCTTTCTTATTAAAGCAACTCCCACGTGCCCAAAACTATCTCCTCCCACCTCTGCCTCGATTTCCGAGCTAACCCTAGACTCCTCTCTCCTCCCCAGCAAAGCAGCCCAGATCGGTCCCGCCCCGGGCCGAAACGGGCCCCAAAGGCACGCACCAGCCGCCGCCATCTGCTTCAGCCTGTGACCGCCGGATCCCGCGCAACTCCCTCCCGCGCGCCGCCTGCGCCGTCGCAAGCTGTTGCCTCTCCCTATCTGAGCCTCCCCACGCCACCTCGCGATCCCGCCGCCGGTTGGCCGCGCTCTGCCAGGTCACCCCGAGCCACCCTGCTCCGCCACCGAGCTTCTTCGCCGCCGCCGCTCGGATCCGACGGCCGCCACCCTTGCCTCGCCAGATCCGGGCGATGCTGGAGTGCGCCGGCCTACAAGTCCCGCCGGCGCCGCCAGACCCCGTGCTCCTCGGGAGGCACGGGAGGAGGACAAAGCCTTGTCTCCAGCTTCGCCCTTGGCCGCCTCGCCTCTCCCTGGACCGGCCAGCGCCAGGCCCAGCTCGGCCTCCCTCCGCCGGCCCAACCCCCGCGCGAGCGCCCCTGGCCCAAGGCCCGAGGTGAGCTCGCCCTGTAACCCCTCTATATTGCACCCACACGATAGCTTAGTTATCCTGCACCTGATGCACTGTTTAGTTTCGGCCCGAGTTGTTTTTTTCCTATTTTCGGGGATTTAATTCCATTTCAGTAAAATGCTTAATTTTCAAAGGCTCATACAATTTTAACTGTGTGTCGGATCACAATGATTTAAATATGAAACTTTATTAGTTTTCCATGTATATTATTATTTTGCAACTTGCATGCATGTTTGGAGTAGTTTGACTTGCCCTATGCCTAGATTTGCATGCTGTCCTAATAGGGAATTATCCCGTATTTAATTTCGTGCATGTCCGGATTGCTCAAACCCCATGGATGAAATGATCATGTTATTAGGGACCTTTTGCCATGTATTTTAGAGTAGTTGTTTGCATTTTCGCATGTAGGTTCCGTCGCTAGTTTGTTATATCGCGTTTAGGACATATTCTCGCATATAGATGTGGCGTTATTTTTATTTTGCAACCCCGCATATTATATATGTTTTCGGGGTAGAAGAATCCATAGAATTTAACTGTGCATTTAGTTTTAGCTTTTGAGCAAGATAGTGCACGTGATATTTTGCCATGTTGCCCTTTTGTTGTTTTGTGGGATTTATTCCGTGCATGATATGAATGAGTTGTCAACTAGAGATATGCCCTTGGATGTGTAGGCTAGCCTCTGGTAATTTTGGTTGCAATAGAAATCCATATTTACGTGTTGTTTGCTTGCTCTCAACATGCTAGAAATAGTGCTAATATGGAGATGCTGAAATATTTCTAAGTCTGAAATCTGTTATATTTTGTTGCTGTCTTGCCATGAGTTTATCTGGTGATCTGTAGCTCTTTTGAGGTTGGTGCAATGGAGTTAGTTGTATTCCTTAAGATTCTCTAGCATGGTGTCAATTTTCATGCCATTTGGTTCCCTGTAGCATATAGTTTTGCTCCTGTCAATATGCCTTCAAATCGAAAACTGCACTGTCTAAAACTGATATTTTCACTAAGTCTGAAACTGTGTGTGAGATGCCCTTTTGTGAGTTCTTTTCCTAGTGATCCATGCTTCCATGCTAAATGTTATTAGTATATGTTGTAGTGCATCTTGACCTCTACTGTCTCATGCCTTGTTTGAGCATTTTGGATTTGTGTAGCTAGTTGTTCGAGGGTGTAGAAAATGCTATGTGGCTGATTTTGGCAGATTATGTCTATTTCTTGTTTAGCTCGTATTTGTTGAACCGTTGCTCCGTTTTGATCGTGTCCTATATGAAACTTGCTTAGAATCTCGTGTAGTTTCATATTATGTTGTTGCCTTCTTGTTTTGGGATGCTTGTAACCGTCGTTGCATACATATTGCATTCGTTCCATGATATCTTGCGGTGTTCGTATCTTTTGAACCGTAGCTCCGTTGGAGATGTTCTCTATGTGTAAATTGATTGTAACGACCCGTAGAATCACGTGAACCTATTTATTTTGCTGTTTAACAAATATTTAAACGTGTTAGTTCAGATCTGGACAGAATTATAAATTAACGCATGAGGTCATCTTGGAGATGCTATATGTCGTTTCCGACCTCATTTAAAATGCCTAGATAGGTAGGTTAATTACGCTTCACCTCTTGCCAGGTTTAACCAACATTTAATATTTCCGCGTACCTAATCGGGATAGAACTAAATAATTCGTATGCGGAGTTTCGTCAATATGCAACTCGTGGCATATTGAACTTCGTCTCGATAGAGTTTGATTGTTGTGAATTGACATGCCATGTCTTGCATATATTCAACTGATCATGCATCATATGTGGATTGCGTATTGTCGTGCATGTGCCGTGGTGAATCTCTGTGTTGATGCTTGTTTCCGGTTTCCTTCGTCTCGATAGAGTTCCGCAAGCGTGTTGGAAAGTGAGGACCCGTTCGACTACATCGGTTCGTCTGCTTCACGGAGTTCTTCTTCTTCCAAGCGGGATCTCAAGCAAGATGACCATTTCCCTAGATACCATTACTATCATTGCCATGCTAGTTTTATCATTTCTATCGTTATGCCGCGCTGCCTACTACCTGTTAAATGTCAGCCTCTCAACATTGCCATGAAAACCGTTAACGTGTTCACAACCTAGCAAACCACTGATTGGCTATGTTACCGCTTACTTAACCATGTGTTAGAGTTGCTAGTTGCAGGTACAGTTGCTTCCATGTGATAACATGGTTTCCTTGTTTTTATCACCCTATTAATGCTATTTAATTTAATGCACCTATATACTTGGTAAAAGGTGGAAGGCTCGGCCTTTCTAGCCTGGTGTTTTGTTCCACCTTTGCCCCCTTAGTTTCGGCTACCGGTGTTATGTTACATAATTGAGCGCTCCTAACACGATCGGGGTTGTTATGGGGACCCCCTTGATAATTCGTTTTAGATTAAAGCTGGTCTGGCAAGGCCCAAGTTTGGTTTTACATTTGCCTAATAACCTAATAAAATTGCATAGGGACTTTCCGGACCCCAAGGATAATTAATCAACCCCCGGGCCAGTGCTCCGCATGAGTGTTGGTCCACCCACCTAGGAGTCGGCGGTGCCACCTCGGGGCAACTCGAGCGTTTGGCTACCGACCACTATGCATAGACGGTTGTGTCCTGAGAACGAGATAGGCGGCTCCTATCGGGTTCGTCGACACACTGGGTGGCCTTCCTGGATTAGTTTTACCTTTTACGAAATATCTTGTGCATCGGGATTCCGGTGATGCTTTGGGTAATCTCAGAGTTAAGGTTTTCCACTAAGGAGTCCGACGAGATCGCGAGTTTCGTGATCGAGGATTTCTATGCGGTTTGTCGTAATTTGTGATGGAGTAGTTGGAGCACCCCTGCAGGGTTAAATCTTTGGGAAAGCCATGCCCGCGGTTATGTGGCAATGTGGAAACTTGGTTTAACACTGGTTCTAGATAACTTGAAGTTAATTTAATTAAAATATGCCAACTGAGTGCGTAACCGTGACTGTCTCTTTCACGAGTTCCTTCTCCGACCGAGGACACGGTGGGGTTATGTTTGACGTAAGTAGGTGTTCAGGATTATTCTTTTCATCATCAGTAGTTCACGGCCGCTATGCGTAGATCATCCCCCTCTTTATTCTTGAACTCATAAGTTAGCCACCTCATATATTGCTTAGTCGCTTGCTGCAGCCTCACCACTTAACCATACCTCACCTATTAAGCTTTGCTAGTCTTGATTCCTTTGGAAACGAGATTGCTGAGTCCCCTGTGGCTCACATATTACTACAACACCAGTTGCAGGTACAGGTAAAGGATTATTTGACGTGAGCGCGTTGATTGTTCATTTGGAGTTTGTTCATCTTCTTCATCGATCTAGGATGGGTTCCAGGCCGGCAGCCTTGGATAGCAAGGATTGACGTCGTTCTTTTCTCGTTTGTCTTCGCCCGTAGTCGGACCTTGCTCTTCTTCGTGATATTTTTTATGTATTGTACTGATGTGACTCTGATGTAGCTTGTGGAAAGTGTAAGCCAATTCCATATACTCTTCTCTTCAGTACATGTACTTGTAACGATATCCATTCTTGCGAAACGACAAGATGCGCTTCTATCCCTAACGACGCCCTCGTGCCAAATTAAGGATAGGGTCGCATCTTGGGCGTTACATAGTCATCTTGCCATGAGGCATGGTTCGCACGTGTCAAGTGATTCAAAATCAGGTGACTCCAGAAGTCCATCAGCATGGAGTTTCTTCATGCGCTTTACACCAATATGACCTAAGCAACAGTGCCACAAGAAAGTGGCGCTATCATTATTAACTCGACATCTTTTGGGCTCAATGTTTTGGACATGAGTGTCATCACTATCGAGATTCAATATGAACAAACCCCTCACACTGGGTGCATGACCATAAAAGATATTACTCATAAAAATAGAACAACCATTATTCTCAGATTTAAATGAGTAACCGTCTCGCAATAAACAAGATCTAAATATAATGTTCAAGCTTAATGCAGACACTAAATAACATTTATTTAAGTTCATCACTAATCCCGATGGTAACTGAAGTGAGACCGTGCCGACGACGATCACATCAACCTTGGAACCATTCCCGACGTGCATCATCACTTCATGCTTTGCTAGTCTTCGTTTATTCCGCAGTTCCTGCTTCGAGTTGCAAATGTGAGCAACAGAACCGGTATCAAATACCCACGCACTACTACCAGAACCGGTGAGGTACACATCAATAACATGTATATCAAATATACCTTGTTTGTTGTTGGCCGCCTTCTTATCGGCTAGATACTTGGGGCAGTTGCGCTTCCAGTGACCAATCCCTTTGCAATAATAGCACTCAATTTCCGGCTTAGGTCCAGCCTTGGGTTTCTTCGTCGGAGGGGCAACAACTTTGCCACTCTTCTTGGAGTTACCCTTTTTGCCTTTGCTATTTTTCTTGAAACTAGTGGTCTTATTGACCATCAACACTTGATGCTCTTTGTGGATTTCTGACTCTGTGACTTTAAGCATCGCAAATAGCTCACCGGGTGACTTATTCATCCTTGCATGTTATAGTTCAACACGAAGCCTTTATAGCTAGGCGTCAGTGATTGAAGAATTCTCTCAGTGATAGCTTCTTGCGGGAGTTCAATCCCCAGCTCATCTAGACGGTTTGAGTACCCAGACATTCTGAGCACTTGTTCACTGACAAACGAATTCTCCTCCATTTTGCAAGCATAGAACTTATCAGAGGTCTCATACCTCTCGCTCCGGGCATTATTCTCAAAGATAAACTTCAACTCCTCGAACATCTCATATGCTCCATGACGTTCAAAATGTCTTTGAAGTCCCGGTTCTAAGCCATACAAAACTGCACATTGACCTAGTGAGTAGTCATCCTTACGTCCTTGCCAAGCGTTCAAAACGTCTTGGTCAGCCGTAGTGGGTGGTGCATCTCGTACAGCTGCATCAAGGACATAATTCTTTTGTCCAGCAGTGAGGATAAGCCTCAGATTACGAGCCCAGTCAACAAAGTTGCTTGCATCATCTTTCAATTTAGCTTTCTCTAGGAACGTATTAAAATTCAGGGTTGCTACTGCGCGAGCCATTAATCTACAACATAAAATTTTGCAAAGATTACTTAGACCATGTTCAAGATAATTGAGTTTAACTAATCATATTACTAATAAACTCCCACTCAAATAGATATCCCTCTAGTCATTCAAGTGTCACATGATCCAAATTCACTAACTCAAGTCCGATCATCACGTGAGTCGAGATTAGTTTCAATGGTGAACATCTCCATGTTGATCACATCAACTATATGATTCATGCTCGAGCTTTCGGTCTCTTGTGTTCCGAGGCCATGTCTGTACATGCTAGGCTCGTCAAGTTTAACCCAAGTGTTCCGCGTGTGCAACTATTTTGTACCCGTTGTATGTGAACGTTCAGTCTATCACACTCGACCATCACGTGGTGTCTTGAAACGATGAAATGTCACAACGATGCACAGTCGGGGAGAACACAATTTTATCTTGAAATTTTAGTGAGAGATCACCTTATAATGCTACCGTCGTTCTAAGAAAAATAAGGTGCATAAAAGGATTAACATCACATGCAAATCATAAGTGACATGATATGGCCATTAACTCGTGCTTCTTGATCTCCATCACCAAAGCACCGGCATGATCTCCATCGTCACCGGCACCGCACCATGACCTCCATCATCGTGCCGCCATCGTGGTTGTCGTGCTCTCTATCCTATTACTACTAAAGCTACCACCTAGCAATATAGTGAACACATATGCAAGCACAAACGTTAGTTTAAAGACAACCCTATGGATCCTACCGGTTGCCGTAGCATCGACGTGCAAGTCGATGTTTAACTATTACAACATGATCATCTCATACGTTTCCAATATATCATATCATGTCGTTGGCCATATCACATCACATGCATACTCTGATAAAACAAGTTAGACGTCCTCTAATTTGTTGTTGCAAATTTTACGTGGCTGCTATGGGTGTCTAGTATGATCACATCTTACTTACGCAAAAGACACAACAGTGATATGCAAATTGCTATTTAACCTTCTCCAAGGACCGCCTCGGTCGAATCTGATTCAACTTAAGTTGAAGAAACAGGCACCCTCCAGTCATCTTTATACAACATGTTGCATGTTAGTCGATGAAACCGGTCTCTCGTAAGTGTACGAGTAATGTTGGTCTGGGCTGCTTCGATTCAACAATACCGCTGAACCAACAAAAGACTTAGGAGGGCAGCAAATCGAACATCAACGCCCACAAACTCTTTTGTGTCCTTCTCGAGATATCATCTACGCATGAACCTAGCTCATGATGCCACTATTTGGGAACATTGCATGGGAAATAAAAATTTTCCTACGCACACGAAGACCTATCATGGTGATGATCATCTACGAGAGGGATATCGGATCCACATACCCTTTTATATAACTAAGGGGAAGCATTAAGAAACACAGTTGATGTAGTGGAACGTCTTCGTGATCCAAATCGTCGTCGTCCCATGATCCGTCCCGATTTAGTATCGAACGGATGACACCTCCGCGTTCATCACACGTAGACCTCCATGACGATCTCCACCTTCTTGATCTAGCAAGAGAGACGAAGAGGTAGCTGAATTCTTCGGTAGCACGACGACATGGCAGTGATGGTGGTGAAGCTACTCCGGCAGGGCTTCGCCAGGCCGTAACGATCTAACTACAACGTGTCACGAAGTAGTGGAGGGAGAGAGGTTTGCACAAAGGCTTGAGGTGCAAAAACCCTCCCAAACCTCCACAATATATAGGAGGAACCAAGGGGTGGTGGCTTGCCTCCTACTCCAAGTAGGAGGGCTTCGGTCGAGCCAAGGAGGAAGGAATCCTCCTCCAATTCGGTTTGGAGGAGGAGTCCTTTCCTTGCTTCCCACCTCCTTTTTTTCCTTTTCTTTTTTCCTTTATTTTTCTCTAGCCGAAATAGCCCAATTGGGCTGGCATCACCAGCCCACTAAGGGCTGGTGCGCCACCCATGGGCCTATTAGGTTCCTTTTCTTTTTTCCTTTATTTTCTCTAGCCGAAATAGCCCAATTGGGCTGGCATCACCAGCCCACTAAGGGCTGGTGCGCCACCCATGGGCCTATTAGGTTCTCTCCCGGGTGGGTGGCCCCTCCCGGTAAAACCCTGGAACCCATTCATCAGTCCCGATACTTTACCGATAATACCCGAAATCTTTCCGGAAGCCAAATGTAACAATCCTATATATCAATCTTCGTTTCCAGACCATTCCGGAGACACTTGTGACGTTCGAGATCTCATCCAGGACTCCGAACAACATTCGGTTACCAACATCAATAATTCAACTATACAACAAAAGTCATCGACCCGTAAGTGTGCAGACAATGCGGGTTCGAGAACTATGTAGACATGACCTGAGACACTGCTCGGTCAATATCCAATAGCGGGACCTGGATTTCCATATTGGATCCTACATATTCTATGATAATCTTATCGGTTGAACCTCTATGTCAAGGATTCATATGATCCCGTATATCATTCCCTTTGTCCTTCGGTATGTTACTTGCCCGAGATTCGATCGTCGGTATCCCAATACCTATTTCAATCTCGTTACCGGCAAGTCTCTTTACTCATTCCGTAATACAAGATCCCGTGGCTAACTCTTTAGTCACATTGCTTGCAAGGTTGTTTGTGATGTTGTATTACCGAGTGGGCCCCGAGATGCCTCTCCGTCATATGGAGTGACAAATCCCAGTCTTGATCCATGCTAACTCAACGGACACCTTTGGAGATACCTGTAGAGCACCTTTATAGTCACCCAAATACGTTGTGATGTTTGATACACGCAAAGAATTCCTCCGGTGTCAGTGAGTTACACGCAAAGCATTCCTCCGGTCATAGAAATGTATACTTGACATGCAGAAAACAATAGCAACAAAACTACACGATCATATGCTACGTTCATAGTTTAGGTCTTTGTCCATCACATCATTCTCCTAATGATGTGATCCCATTATCAAATGACAACACTTGTCTATGGCTATGAAAAACTAACCATCTTTGATCAACGAGCTAGCAACTAGAGGCTTACTAGGGACATTATTTTGTCTAGGTATCCACACATGTATTTGTGTTTCCGCTTAATATAATTATAGAATGGATAATAAATGATTATCTTGTAGCAGGAAATATAATAATAACTATTTTATTATTGCCTCTAGGGCATATTTCCAACACTTTCCTATGGACTGAAGTGTGATTTCTCACAAAATATAAAATGTAGAGTCTTGAAGCTTGAAGCTTGGCCAATCCTATTCCTTTACTTCCTTGGGGTTCTCCTCACAATCCTTAGCCAATTCTCTCTGTGGACTATATCTGAAATATACTAGGTAGAAGTATTAGTCCAAGAGACAGTGTATGTTGTCATGAATTATCAAAACCACCAAGGTAGCATATGTGCTTTTAATCTCTCCCTTTTTGGTAATTGATGACAACATACAATCAAAGATTCAAATCGATATAGGCAATAGAATATGATAGCTTTGAAGGATCCATGACTAATACCAGCTCCCCCTAAATGGGTGCAATCCCCTTTAAAGGATAGTTGCTTTGGACTTCATGGGCACACACATGGTAGAAAGGACAAGACAAGTCATGTGAATCTTGGCTATATGCATCAAACATATGTGAATGAAATATTTTCATGTTCAATGCCCACTCTTGCAAATAATATGTGCAAGAGAGAAGAGATCATCCTCAACAAGGATATGCTGCATATACTTACCTTGAGGCTCTTGCCCATCTTAGCATTAGGAGGACACTTGAGAAAACAATTGTTAGATAACACAAGAGTATTCCATTTTAAAATGCAAAGAGCTTTAAGAGTACCAAGATATGGAAGACATATTGAAAGTAGGATTAGATGAGAGATATATCTCCAATAATATTATAGAACTTGCTCCCCTAAGTATGAATATGTAAGATCCCACCCCTAAATCGTAGCATGTACTCCCTCCATCCCATAATAAGTGACTCAAAAGTGACTCTAATTTACACTAACTTTAGTACAAAGTTGAGTCATTTTTGAGTCACTTATTTTGGGACGGAGGGAGTAGATATTTGGAGTTGGTAAGGTGAGACAAGTTCAATCCAAGGTAGTTCTTAGATAAATCTCCTTAGGGTAAGTATAAGCTTAGATAACTACTCCCTCTGTCTCAAAATAAGTGTCTTAAGATTAGTACAACTTTGTACTAGAGCTAGTATAAAGTAGAAACAATTATTTTTGGGACGGAGGGAGTATTTGATATCTCTCCCCCTTAAGGATTTCTCTTCCTTTGATATATCTCCCCCTTAATGATATTCCTCCCCCTGGATAAGATTAGAAGCTTTGATATATTTCTCTCCCTTTGGCATTAATTTCCAAAAAGTCAGAGGGTAAGGGCTCCTTGAGAGTAAGGGATCCTGGATTCTTCTCCCCCTTGATTATGGAGAAGGGTTCCTTGAATCTTCTCCCCTTTTAGTTGGTAAGGGTTCCTCGAATCTTCTCCCCCTTCCTGTACGTAAGGGCTCCTTGAAATTTACCCCCCTTTCAGTTAGAGATCCTAGATATTTCTCCCCTTTTGAAATTTTGAGTACCTTTTCGAAGGAATCCCCCTTTGGCAAAAATCCAGTAAATCACTAAGAGCTCAGGTAGCATCAAAATTTGGTGTCCCCCAGGCATAGTTGTTCGGTAGAACCGATATTGAGCTTGGGCCTATGGGAGAAGTTGTTAAGACCGATTATCCCAATTAGGAGAGATCAATTATCCCATCTCAAAAAGTATTCAAATGATTTTCAAGAATTTTTCAAAGAAGATTTGCAACTATTTTTTTCACAACTAGATGAGAATTGAATGGTTCCAAGAAAGCATGCAACAAAAATATGAACCATACAAGAAACTTCATCTAGATGTTGGTTGGTGACTAGGTCACCTATATTAGAGTATATTGACTTGAGGAGCCAAGTAAGAATGCTTGATCATATGTCATACTCATCGTAAAGAGAAAAATGGGGTTGCTATTTTTTGTTAAGCATTTTAATGTCTTCATATAAATTCAGTTGCTTTAACTCATAACTTGGTGTAAAGCTTTATCAAGGATATGAGTACATACCTTGGAATGATGTTGATGACATGGCATGTAGGTGAACTTGTTTGTGGATGCTCAATGTTGATGACGATCATCTTGAGTTGGGAACAATGCTTCTTGTTTTGGTTCACTTTTCACCTACACAGGTTAGCCATGCAAGGAAGAACATAATATATCCAAATTACAAGAGTCAATTTATTCTTCAAATAGTTGTCAAGGATATGATTTTGTTTTCTTCTTCCTACATATCCTAAGAAGGGGTTGTTGATACTTAGCCTTGACAAGATTGCTTTTGATGTGAGTTAATGGCAATCTTGTGGAGTGTAGTTCTTCAAGTACATACAAAAGGTTATATGCAATACAAGGGAGCATGGTTTTCCAAGATATAAGATAGTGTCAAAATGATAGCATCATGGAATAAATAAGTAAGCTCATGCCCTTGCATGCATCTGAGTGAGTCTAGCTCAAGTTTGATGCATCAATGATGTTCAGCTCACTCCTCAAGTGACAAAACACTTTCTCATCAATTTCCCTGGGAAAGATATCGGCGAATTGTTTTTCGGTACGAACATGCTTGAGATTAATATCTCCTTTACCAACATGATCACGAATGAAATGATGTTGAACTTGAATATGTTTAGTTCGAGAATGTTGCATGGGATTATGGGCAATTTTAATAGCACTTTCATTGTCACACAACAATGGGACATGTTTCACATGAATGCCATAATCCTTAAGAGTTTGCGTCATCCATATCAATTGCGTACAACATGATTCGTCGGCAATGCATTTCAGTTTGGTGGTACGTAGATAGATATACCGAGTTTTGTTTATTGGATGACCAAGACACATGAGATCTCCCAAGAAATTGACATGTACCCGAGGTGGATTTTCTATCAACCTTATCTCCGGCATAGTCCGAGTCAAAATAGCCAACTAGATTAAAATAAGATCCCTTGGGATACCATATGCCAAAGTTTGGTGTATGTATCAAGTATCTCACAATTCTTTTCACCGCCTTTAGATGACACTCCTTAGGTGCCGTTTAATATCTGGCACACAAGCAAACACGCAACCACTACTAAAATTCAGAAATTTGCCGTCTGCCAATGCGGACGGCAAAGGGTGCAACCACGGACGGCAAAGGCTTTGCCGTCGGTCAGCTGACGGCAAAGTAGACGGTAAAAAAAATCCGGTGAAGAGGTTCTTTGCCGTCTGCTTTCCCAAAGCGGACGGCAAAGAATCTTTTCCATGAGGGGGCAGACGGCAAAATAAATGGGATGGCACATATTGCAACGTCCCCGTTAAGTGTTAACGGCAGGCCTCCTCTCTTTGCCGTCTGCCTTCCCCCCTTTGCCATGTGGGGGCAGACGGCAAAGAGGGGAGAGAGAGGGGCAGATTCCCCCCTTTGCCGTCTGCCTTCCCCCCTTTGCCATGTGGGGGCAGACATCAAAGAGGGGGAGAGAGAGGGGGCAGATTCCCCCCTTTGCCGTCTGCCTTCCCCCCTTTGCCATGTGGGGGCAGACGACAAAGAGGGGAGAAAGAGGGGGCAGATTCCCCCCTTTGCCGTCTGCCTTCCCCCCTTTGCCATGTGGGGGCAGACGGCAAAGAGGGGAACCAGCCCCTTTTTTATTTGTTTATTGTTATATCCAGCATTTTTAACAATAATAAGGATATATATATATATATATATATATATATATATATATATATTTGACATAAATAAATTTCTTTCCGTACTCATAACCATATTAAAATAACCTCTTATATCCAGCTTTCAAGTTGCATCCGTACCAAACCATATATTACACCAGTTTCATCCACGTGCATAAAAAATTTCATATATTCATATACTACAATAGTTTCAATACAACCCATGGTACAAGAAATCATCTTCAAGCATTCCATCAATATTTTCCAAGCTTCCCATGAAGTGAAGGTAATATGAAAAATGACAAATAAGAAAGTTAGAAGAATAATACTAGATGAAGTAGTGTATATATAGGTTATTTCAGAGAGAAATTAGCTAAGTATAGACCATTTAGGAGCTAACTAAGCTAATTATGTCATTTAGGTGGAAACCTAGCTAAGTATATGTCGTTTCGGAGCTAACTTGGGTAAAATAGGTCATTCCAGAGCAACCTATGCTTATTAAGCCATTTTTGATCTAGCTAGGCTAATTATAGGCCATTTAATACCTAAGTTAGGGGGAATAGGTCATGTTGCAACTACGTAAGCCTTATTATGTCATTTGGGAGAGAACTTAGCTAATATAGGTCATGTTTTATTAAATAGACCATTTAGGAGCTAACTAAGCTAATTATGTCATTTCGTAGGATAATTAGCCAATTTAGCCTTTCTTGGATGAATTAAAGCTACGTAGAAGAAGAGAAAGAGAAGAAGAAGTAAAATAAGGAGGAGGAGGAGGAGGAGGAGAAGGAGAAGGAGAGGAGAAGAAGAAGAAAAGAAGAAGGAGAAGGAGAAGGACGAAGAAGGAGGAAGAAGAAGGAGAAGGAGGAGCTCCTTCTCCTTCTTCTCCTCTTTCTTCCCCTTCTTCTTATCCTCCTCCCTCTCCTTCTTCTTCTTCTCCTCTTCTTCTTCTTCCTTCCTTTCATTTTTCCTCTTTCTTCTCGTCTTGTCCCCTTCTTCGGACTAAATTGGCTAAGAATGCCTTTTTGGAGCTAATTATGACATTTCGAGGATAATTAGCTAAGTATAGGTCATTTTTTATTAAAAAGGTCATTTTGGAGCTAACTAAGCTAATTCTGTCATTTAGATGGATAATTAGCCAATTTAGCCTTTCTTGGATGTGTCTAAGCTACGTAGAAGAAGAGAAAGAGAAGAAGAAGTAAAATAAGGAGGAGGAAGATGAGGAGGAGGAGAAGGAGAAGGAAGAGGAGAAGAAGAAGAAAAGAAGAAGGAGAAGGAGAGGGCGGAAGAAGGAGGAAGAAGAAGGAGAAGGAGGAGCTCCTTCTCCTTCTTCTCCTCCTTCTTCTCCTTCTTCTTCTTCTCCTCTTCTTCTTCTTCCTTCCTTTCATTTTTCCTCTTTCTTCTCCTCTTGTCCCCTTCTTCGGGCTAAATTGGCTAAGAATACCTTTTTGGAGCTAATTATGTCATTTCGAGTATAATTACCTATGTATAGGTCATGTTTTATTAAACAGACCATTTAGGAGCTAACTAAGCTAATTCTGTCATTTAGATGGATAATTAGCCAATTTAGCCTTTCTTGGATGAGTCTAAGCTACGTAGAAGAAGAGAAAGAGAAGAAGAAGTAAAAGAAGGAGGAGGAGGAGGAGGAGGAAGAGAAGGAGAAGGAAGAGGAGAAGAATAAGAAGAGAAGAAGGAGAAGGAGAAGGAGGAAGAAGGAGGAAGAAGAAGGAGAAGGAGGAGCTCCTTCTCCTTCTCCTCCTCCTTCTTCTCCTTCATCTTATCCTCCTCCCTCTCCTTCTTCTTCCTCTCCTCTTCTTCTTCTTCCTTCCTTTCATTTTTCCTCTTTCTTCTCCTCTTGTCCCCTTCTTCGGGCTAAATTGGCTAAGAATGTCTTTTTGGAGCTAATTATGTCATTTCGAGGATAATTAGCTAAGTATAGGTCATTTTTTATTAAATAGGTCATTTTGGAGCTAACTAAGCTAATTCTGTCATTTAGATGGATAATTAGCCAATTTAGCCTTTCTTGGATGAGTCTAAGCTACGTAGAAGAAGAGAAAGAAAAGAAGATGTAAAAGAAGGAGGAGGAGGAGGAGGAGAAGGAGAAGGAAGAGGAGAAGAAGAAGAAAAGAAGAAGGAGAAGGAAGAAGGAGGAAGAAGGAGTAAGAAGAAGGAGAAGGAGGAGCTCCTTCTCCTTCTTCTGCTCCTTCTCCTTCTTCTTATCTTACTCCCTCTCCTTCTTCTTTTTCTCCTCTTTTTCTTCTTCCTTCCTTTCATTTTTCCTCTTTCTTCTCCTCTTGTCCCCTTCTTCTGGCTAAATTGGCTAAGAATGCCTTTTTGGAGCTAATTATGTCATTTCGAGGATAATTGCTAACTATAGGTCATTTTTTATTATATAGGTCATTTAGGAGCTAACTAAGCTAATTATGTCATTTCATAGGATAATTAGCCAATTTAGCCTTTCTTGGATGAGTCTAAGATACGTAGAAGAAGAGAAAGAGAATAAGAAGTAAAAGAAAGAGGAGGAGGAGGAGGAGGAGGAGGAGGAGAAGGAGAAGGAGAGGAGAAGAAGAAGAAAAGAAGAAGGAGAAGGAGAAGGAGGAAGAAGGAGGAAGAAGAAGGAGAAGGAGGAGCTCATTCTCCTTCTTCTACTCCTTCTTCTCCTTCTTCTTATCCTCCTCCCTCTCCTTCTTCTTCTTCTCCTCTTCTTCTTCTTCCTTCCTTTCATTTTACCTCTTTCTTCTCCTCTTGTCCCCTTCTTCGGGCTACATTGGCTAAGAATGCCTTTTTGGAGCTAATTATGGCATGTCGAGGATAATTAGCTAAGTATAGGTCATGTTTTCTTAAATAGACCATTTAGGAGCTAACTAAGCTAATTCTGTCATTTAGATGGATAATTAGCCAATTTAGCCTTTCTTGGATGAGACTAAGCTACGTAGAAGAAGAGAAAGAGAAGAAGAAGTAAAAGAAGGAGGAGGAAAAGGAGGAGGAGGAGGAGAAGGAGAAGGAAGAGGAGAAGAAGAAGAAAAGAAGAAGGAGAAGGAGAAGGAGGAAGAAGGACGAAGAAGAAGGATAAGGAGGAGCTCCTTCTCCTTCTTCTCCTCCTTCTCCTTCTTCTTATCCTCCTCCCTCTCCTTCTTCTTCTTCTCCTCTTCTTCTTCATCCTTCCTTTCATGTTTCCTCTTTCTTCTCCTCTTGTCCCCTTCTTCGGGCTAAATTGGCTAAGAATGCCTTTTTGGAGCTAATTATGTCATTTCGAGGATAATTAGCTAAGTATAGGTCATTTTTTATTAAATAGGTTATTTTGGAGCTAACTAAGCTAATTCTATCATTTAGATGGATAATTAGCCAATTTAGCCTTTCTTGGATGAGTCTAAGCTATGTAGAAGAAGAGAAAGAGAAGAAGAAGTAAAAGAAGGAGGAGGAGGAGGAGGAGAAGGAGAAGGAAGAGGATAAGAAGAAGAAAAGAAGAAGGAGAAGGAAGAAGGAGGAAGAAGGAGGAAGAAGAAGGAGAAGGAGGAGCTCCTTCTCCTTCTTCTTATCTTCCTCCCTTTCCTTCTTCTTTTTCTCCTCTTCTTCTTCTTCCTTCCTTTCATTTTTCCTCTTTCTTCTCCTCTTGTCCCCTTCTTCGGGCTAAATTGGCTAAGAATGCCTTTTTGGAGCTAATTATGTCATTTCGAGGATAATTAGCCAAGTATAGGTCATTTTTTATTATATAGGTCATTTAGGAGCTAACTAAGCTAATTATGTCATTTCATAGGATAATTAGCCAATTTAGCCTTTCTTCGATCAGTCTAAGCTACGTAGAAGAAGAGAAAGAGAATAAGAAGTAAAAGAAAGAGGAGGAGGAGGAGGAGGAGAAGGAGAAGGAGAGGAGAAGAAGAAGAAAAGAAGAAGGAGAAGGAGGAGGAGGAAGAAGGAGGAAGAAGAAGGAGAAGGAGGAGCTCCTTCACCTTCTTCTACTCCTTCTTCTCCTTCTTCTTATCCTCCTCCCTCTCCTTCTTCTTCTTCTCATCTTCTTCTTCTTCCTTCCTTTCATTTTTCCTCTTTCTTCTCGTCTTGTCCCCTTCTTCGGGCTAAATTGGCTACGAATGCCTTTTTGGCGCTAATTATGTCATTTCGAGGATAATTAGTTAAGTATAGGTCATTTTTATTAAATAGATCATTTTGGAGCTAACTAAGCTAATTCTGTCGTTTAGATGGATAATTAGCCAATTTAGCCTTTCTTGGATGAGTCTAAGCTACGTAGAAGAAGAGAAAGAGAAGAAGAATAAAAGAAGGAGGAGGAGGAGGAGGAGGAGAAGGAGAAGGAAGAGGAGAAGAAGAAGAAAAGAAGAAGGAGAAGGAGGAGGAGGAAGAAGGAGGAAGAAGAAGGAGAAGGAGGAGGAGGAAGAAGGAGGAAGAAGAAGGAGAAGGAGGAGCTCCTTCTCCTTCTTCTCCTTCTTGTTATCCTCCTCCATCTCCTTCTTCTTCTTCTCCTCTTCTTCTTCTTCCCTCCTTTCATTTTTCCTCTTTATTCTCCTCTTGTCCCCTTCTTCGGGCTACATTGGCGAAGAATGCCTTTTTGGAGCTAATTATGGCATGTCGAGGATAATTAGCTAAGTATAGGTCATGTTTTCTAAAATAGACCATTTAGGAGCTAACTAAGCTAATTCTGTCATTTAGATGGATAATTAGCCAATTTAGCCTTTCTTGGATGAGTCAAAGCTACGTAGAAGAAGAGAAAGAGAAGAAGAAGTAAAAGAAGGAGGAGGAGGAGGAGGAGGAGGAGAAGGAGAAGGAAGAGGAGAAGAAGAAGAAGAGAAGAAGGAGAAGGAGAAGGAGGAAGAAGGACGAAGAAGAAGGATAAGGAAGAGCTCCTTCTCCTTCTTCTCCTCCTTCTCCTTCTTCTTATCCTCCTCCCTCTCCTTCTTCTTCTTCTCCTCTTCTTCTTGTTCCTTCCTTTCATTTTTCCTCTTTCTTCTCCTCTTGTCCCCTTCTTCGGGCTAAATTGGCTAAGAATGCCTTTTTGGAGCTAATTATGTCATTTCGAGGATAATTAGCTAAGTATAGGTCATTTTTTTATTAAATAGGTCATTTTGGAGCTAATTAAGCTAATTCTATCATTTAGATGGATAATTAGCCAATTTAGCCTTTCTTGGATGAGTCTAAGCTATGTAGAAGAAGAGAAAGAGAAGAAGAAGTAAAAGAAGGAGGAGGAGGAGGAGGAGAAGGAGAAGGAAGAGGAGAAGAAGAAGAAAAGAAGAAGCAGAAGGAAGAAGGAGGAAGAAGGAGGAAGAAGAAGGAGAAGGAGGAGCTCCTTCTCCTTCTTCTTATCTTCCTCCCTCTCCTTCTTCTTTTTCTCCTCTTCTTCTTCTTCCTTCCTTTCATTTTTCCTCTTTCTTCTCCTCTTGTCCCCTTCTTCGGGCTAAATTGGCTAAGAATGCCTTTTTGGAGCTAATTATGTCATTTCGAGGATAATTAGCCAAGTATAGGTCATTTTTTATTATATAGGTCATTTAGGAGCTAACTAAGCTAATTATGTCATTTCATAGGATAATTAGCCAATTTAGCCTTTCTTGGATCAGTCTAAGCTACGTAGAAGAAGAGAAAGAGAATAAGAAGTAAAAGAAAGAGGAGGAGGAGGAGGAGGAGAAGGAGAAGGAGAGGAAAAGAAGAAGAAAAGAAGAAGGAGAAGGAGGAGGAGGAAGAAGGAGGAAGAAGAAGGAGAAGGAGGAGCTCCTTCACCTTCTTCTACTCCTTCTTCTCCTTCTTCTTATCCTCCTCCCTCTCCTTCTTCTTCTTGTCGTCTTCTTCTTCTTCCTTCCTTTCATTTTTCCTCTTTCTTCTCGTCTTGTCCCCTTCTTCGGGCTAAATTGGCTACGAATGCCTTTTTGGCGCTAATTATGTCATTTCGAGGATAATTAGCTAAGAATAGGTCATTTTTATTAAATAGATCATTTTCGAGCTAACTAAGCTAATTCTGTCATTTAGATGGATAATTAGCAAATTTAGCCTTTCCTGGATGAGTCTAAGCTACGTAGAAGAAGAGAAATAGAAGAAGAATAAAAGAAGGAGGAGGAGGAGGAGGAGAAGGAGAAGGAAGAGGAGAAGAAGAAGAAAAGAAGAAGGAGAAGGAGGAGGAGGAAGAAGGAGGAAGAAGAAGGAGAAGGAGGAGGAGGAAGAAGGAGGAAGAAGAAGGAGAAGGAGGAGCTCCTTCTCCTTCTTCTCGTTCTTATTATCCTCCTCCCTCTCCTTCTTCTTCTTCTCCTCTTCTTCTTCTTCCCTCCTTTCATTTTTCCTCTTTCTTCTCCTCTTGTCCCCTTCTTCGGCCTACATTGGCTAAGAATGCCTTTTGGAGCTAATTATGTCATTTCGAGGATAATTAGCTAAGTATAGGTCATGTTTTCTTAAATAGACCATTAAGGAGCTAACTAAGCTAATTCTGTCATTTAGATGGATAATTAGCCAATTTAGCCTTTCTTGGATGAGTCTAAGCTACGTAGAAGAAGAGAAAGAGAAGAAGAAGTAAAAGAAGGAGGAGGAGGAGGAGGAGGAGGAGAAGGAGAAGGAAGAGGAGGAGAAGAAGAAAAGAAGACGGAGAAGGAGAAGGAGGAAGAAGGAGGAAGAAGAAGAAGGAGGAGCTCCTTCTCCTTCTTCTCCTCCTTCTTCTCCTTCTTCTTATCCTCCTCCCTCTCCTTCTTCTTCTTCCTTCCTTTCATTTTCCTCTTTCTTCTCCTCTTGTCCCCTTCTTCGGGCTAAATTGGCTAAGAATGCCTTTTTGGAGCTAATTATGTCATTTCGAGGATAATTAGCTAAGTATAGGTCATTTTATATTAAATAGGTCATTTTGGAGCTAACTAAGCTAATTCTATCATTTAGATGGATAATTAGCCAATTTAGCCTTTCTTGGATGAGTCTAAGATATGTAGAAGAAGAGAAAGAGAAGAAGAAGTAAAAGAAGGAGGAGGAGGAGGAGGAGGAGAAGGAAGAGGATAAGAAGAAGAAAAGAAGAAGGAGAAGGAAGAAGGAGGAAGAAGGAGGAAGAAGAAGGAGAAGGAGGAGCTCCTTCTCCTTCTTCTCCTCCTTCTCCTTCTTCTTATCCTCCTCCCTCTCCTTCTTCTTCTTCTCCTGTTCTTCTTCTTCCTTCCTTTCATTTTTCCTCTTTCTTCTCCTCTTGTCCCCTTCTTCGGGCTAAATTGGCTAAGAATGCCTTTTTGGAGCTAATTATGCCATTTCGAGGATAATTAGCTAAGTATAGGCCATTTTTTATTATATAGGTCATTTTGGAGCTAACTAAGCTAATTCTGTCATTTAGATGGATAATTAGCCAATTTAGCCTTTCTTGGATGAGTCTAAGCTACGTAGAAGAAGAGAAAGAGAAGAAGAAGTAAAAGAAGGAGGAGGAGGAGGAGGAGAAGGAAGAGGAGAAGAAGAAGAAAAGAAGAAGGAGAAGGAGAAGGAGGAAGAAGAAGGAGAAGGAGGAGCTCCTTCTCCTTCTTCTCCTCCTTCTTCTCCTTCTTCTTATCCTCCTCCCTCTCCTTCTTCTTCTTCTCCTCTTCTTCTTCCTTCCTTCCTTTCATTTTTCCTCTTTCTTCTCCTCTTGTCCCCTTCTTCGGGCTAAATTGGCTAAGAATGCCTTTTTGGAGCTAATTATCTCATTTCGAGGATAATTAGCTAAGTATAGGTCATTTTTTATTAAATAGGTCATTTTGGAGCTAACTAAGCTAATTATGTCATTTAGATGGATAATTAGCCAATTTAGCCTTTCTTGGATGAGTCTAGGCTACGTAGAAGAAGAGAAAGAGAAGAAGAAGTAAAAGAAGGAGGAGGAGGAGGAGGAGGAGAAGGAGAAGGAAGAGGAGAAGAAGAAGAAAATAAGAAGGATAAGGAGAAGGAGGAAGAAGGAGGAAGAAGAAGGAGAAGGAGGATCTCCTTCTCCTTCTTCTCCTCCTTCTTCTCCTTCATCTTATTCTCCTCCCTCCTCTTCTTCTTCTTCTCCTCTTCTTCTTCTTCCTTCCTTTCATTTTTCCTCTTTCTTCTCCTCTTGTCCCCTTCTTCGGGCTAAATTGGCTAAGAATGCCTTTTTGGAGCTAATTATGTCATTTCGAGGATAATTAACTAAGTATAGGTCATTTTTTATTAAATAGGTCATTTTGGAGCTAACTAAGCTAATTCTGTCATTTAGATGGATAATTAGCCAATTTAGCCTTTCTTGGATGAGTCTAAGCTACGTAGAAGAAGAAAAAGAGAAGAAGAAGTAAAAGAAGGAGGAGGAGGAGGAGGAGAAGGAGAAGGAAGAGGAGAAGAAGAAGAAAAGAAGAAGGAGAAGGAGAAGGAGGAAGAAGGAGGAAGAAGAAGGAGAAGGAGGAGCTCCTTCTCCTTCTTCTCCTCCTTCTTCTCCTTCTTCTTGTCCTCCTCCCTCTCCTTCTTCTTCTTCTCCTCTTCTTCTTCTTCCTTCCTTTCATTTTTCCACTTTCTTCTCCTCTTGTCCCCTTTTTCGGGCTAAATTGGCTAAGAATGCCTTTTTGGAGCTCATTATGTCATTTCGAGGATGATTAGCTAAGTATAGGTCATTTTTTATTAAATAGGTCATTTTGGAGCTAACTATGCTAATTAGGTCATCTATCTATCTTTTATTAAAACACTAGAAATAACATGCCTAAGTTAGGGTCAAGCACGGTGGCTCTGGCTTGTTTCACCTGAAGAAGGCTCCCCTGGAGAAGGCTCGACTGTAGAAGGGTCGTGCGATGCGTTTCGGGAGATATTCTGCACCAAACATCGTTTGCAATGTGTAGTTAGAATGAGGACACTCTTAAGATCACTCCACTGAAATGAAACTCACCGTCCCCGCCACGTTAATGACTGGCATCGGCGGAGGGACTTGGCCGTTCTTCTCGCACATAGACTGTACATTTGGTTTCAACAAGTCAAACTTTTTATTTATTAATGAAACGAACATTCAAATGCAAGTTTGAAATAACATGAAGAAGAAACTTACCACGAAGAGCTCGTAATGGCCCTGGTAGATGCATCATTCCGTGCCCTCTCCGCCTCCACCAATGCAGCCGTCCTCTCCTCCAGCTCCCTAATTTCCTTATCCTTCTCCGCCATAGCCGCCTGCAGTGCCTCTCTCTCTTTCTGAATAGCAGCCTACAACACAACTCATTGTTTGCAATGTAATCATATTGGTTCCAACGCACAACATAATGCGGAAAGATAGTTGAGTCCATTAAACTAACCTCGATGGCGAGCTCGACTGGCCGTGGACGACGTGTTATCTCCGGACAAGAGCTCGTTTGCCGTGCCTTTATCTGCCGGAGAGTGCTAGGACAACGTATAAGGCCGTATCCAATGGCGATCGAGCCATGGGGCCTCCTGTTGCCAGCTATCATCACCAGCTCTGGATCAATAGGCCCCTCGCTCGGGTTAAACTCCTCCCCTTTCCTCGCCTTCCTGTGACCTCTGTACTTCACGAGCTTGTCGTGGGAGGAGATGTTGGTGAAGTTTTGTGGATGCTCGAGGTCAGACTCAGAGAATGCCTTGACCTTCTTGTACGAGGCAGTATGGGCCATCGCATACAGGTCGTACATCTGTGGCGCCTCCGTCTTATTGTGACGCGCCTAAAAGAGAGAGAGAGAGGAAAATTGTATTGGTAAAGGGCTCAAGATAGCATTAAGAATGAGTTGTATGAGGCATGAAGCAAACCACATACCCAGTTCTCGCCAAATTGGATTAAGTTGACGCTCCCTTGATGGTGTCGCACGCCAACCATTTTGCCACGCCTCTCCTTGGCGTTGTTGTGGCTGGCCTCCCACGTTTCGGAGCACCACTGATCCACCAAGGCCTCCCAACAATCCATATTATCCACACACCACCTCGGGGGCACCTAAGTTAATAAAGAGAAATTTGAGCGCGTAAGAACCAAATCAAGGAAACTAACTACAAAGCCTTAATAATATGTAATTACCTTCATGTAATGCTCCTTCTCCATCTTAGCATCAAGGCACTTCGCCTTGTCAAGCCTAATACGCCGCGTGGCATAGTAGTCTCGAACAACCTGCACCCGAGCCTCGTGCCGAAAGTTTTGAAGTAGGCGGCGACATTCGGTTTCGATAACCTTTGCCGCGTCCTCCTCGTATCCCTCCTCACACCTGTAGTAGGTCTGCAAACGAGACAACACCGATTAGTACAATAAATAGCTATGGTTGATTTATAATTGTGTGAAAGAGAAATTACCCAGAACTTTCGGATCACCATGTCCGCCCTCGTGTCACACAAAACACCGTCGATCTCCACCTCCGGCGGGGCCGGGGCACCCAAGTAGTGCTCCCAGGTCATTCCTACCTCTCGCTCCCGACCGGGCAACGTAACAAACCCTCGGAAGTTTTGACGGCAAAGAACACCAAGGACGCTCTTGGGCTTGCGGACACCCTTGGCAACAATCCAACCCCTACAGTATGACAAATTAAAGCCAAACCATTAGATATTTGAGAAAACGTGAAGGCAAAAGGTTAAATAAGAGTAAATTAACTTACTTGTCCCCATTTGGCCTAATCGGCCACCTCTGCTCGGGGGTCGCTGGCACGAGCGGGAGCCCCGAACTACCACGCTGGTAGACGGTAGCCCCCAGCTCCTCGTCGCTACCAGCATGGCCACTTGGCTCGGGCCAGGTATCCCACTGGATCTCTTGGGACGTACCCTCATCCCTGCTTTGCTCCGGAGTCGCCTGGAAGGAAGCCTCTGGGAGACGAGTCTCATGGGTTGAAGGCTCGTTGACCTGAGGCTCGTCGACCCGAGGCTCGTGAACTGGAGACCGTGTAGCCTCCACCTCAGACGAATCCACCCTAGAAGTCCTGTGCTCAGGTGAATCAGCTTGGGGTGGTGGCCGAGACCGTGTAGCCCTACCTCTCCCATGGCCACGTGTACCTTTAGTACAACATAAATACCAACATGAGTAATAAAATGTATATAAATACCAATATGCATACAACATGAGTACAACGTAAATACCAACATGAATACAACGTGTACCTTTAGTGCCTCTCGGCTTCGCGGGGGGTCGACCTGCTCTCACGGGGGGCGCTCCTTGCAAAGTAGAGAGCAACACTCTCCGAAGAGGCGAGGCAGGAATGGAAGTACCCATCCCATCACCCGCCGACGAAGAAGCAGCCGCGGAGTGCTTTCGACCCTTTCCCACCATCTTTCAACACCTGTCATGACAAAGAGTAAATGAAACTAGTACAACATAAATACCAACAGGAGTAATAAAATGTATATAATTTAAGTGTATCATCGTCATAAATACCAACATGACTAATAAAAATTGAATACCTCACATGAACTCAAAATTTATATATAGTATAATAGTTGAATACCTGACATGAACTACTAACAATCGTCCTCGTATCTATATGCTTCGGGGTCAATAAATGCATCATGATCATCACTATCATCAATAAATGCATCATCATCATCACTAGCACAAAGAACATGTGGAAGGACACCATTATGTAATCGGTCAAGAAGTGACAGGTCATCCGCAGCAGTAACCTCTTCTTCTTCCAGCTCTTCCTGTTCGGGCTCAGGGGTTAAGACGGATTCACTGTCGCTGTCTACTTCAATGTTCTGGGGTGAAGTAGAGCGGTTCTTGAAACGTTTCTTGGACATACGTGTTTCTTGGAAGAATTCTCCTTCATATGTGTCTGGGTTAATGTGAAGTTCGTAATCCTCTTCATTGTGGGTAGGTGGTCTAAAATGTGGTGGCACTTCATAAACGACATCCCAACCTTTGAGATTTGGATCAGTTTGGCAGGCTCACGGTAGATAGAAAACTTGTGTCGCCTGTTGAGCCGTAATATAGACATCGGGAACATCTAAGTGGGTGTTTTGGTTGATTTCAACTAGTCCTATATGTTCATGAGTCCTTCTAGTCTCCCTCGGCTCAAACCAATAACATTTGAAGACTACGACGGTCGGTGGGTTTTCACCATAGAATAGAAGTTCATAAATTGCTTCAACTCTTCCATAATACTCGGTGTCTCCTTCGCCGATAGCAGAGACGGAACAATTTGTAGTCTTTAGGTCGGGCATAGATAGCTCTTTGCCAAAGGTACGAAAGTGATACCCGTTGATGTTGTATTTGTCAAATGAACGAACCTTATAGTCAAAACCATTAGCGACTTGTCTCAACTCGGTGTCCATAGACTCTGCATCAGCCTACAAGTTTAATACGAAAGAATGGATGCATTAGCCGCAAATTAGACCAATAAATGAAATGGGCTCTTAACGGTAATTAATTACCCTTTGTTTGAACCAAGAGATGAAACCGGGATAGTCGCCTCCATGCTTTGCGAGAAGCTCATACTCTTCGATGGAATCCTTTTCGATGACCGCTCCATCCGAGAATTCAGCGACGTATCGACTATATCAAATATCCGGGAATAAGAGTAGTTCAGAGCAATTAGAAGTTGCGGAACAATAAATTACCAAGAACTTACTCGATGTACGGCCGCACTTCTGTTAGGTTGGTGAAGATATACAATGAAATAGCTCAGCTCGGCCAGTACTAGCCATTCATTCTCACGGATAAAGCCACACAACATCACCGGCATTACCCGCTCAATCCATATGTGCCAATCATGACTCTTGAGCCCAAATATTTTCAATTTCTCAAGACTCGCTCCCCTCTTTAGATTCGCAGCATACCCATCGGGGAACATCAACCGCATTTTCACCCACAATAGCATTTGTCTCATAGTTGGCCTTTCAAGATTGAACCATGCCTTTGGCTTCGCTATGCTTTGCTTTCGTTTCCGTTGTCGCAAGTTTTGCAACGGTCTATCACATAGAGCCTCCAGGTCGATTCTAGCCTTAGGATTATCTTTTGACTTCCCCTCTATGCCGAACAATGTACCAAAAATGGCCTCCGCAATATTCTTTTCAGTGTGCATCACGTCAATGTTGTGTGGGCAAAGGAGGTATTTGAAGTAAGGGAGATCCCATAAGCATGACTTGTGAGTCCAGGTGTGTTCCGTATTATACCCTTTGAAGTATCCTCGACGCAAAGGATCAGGCTCGAGAGCGTTTAGCTGATCAAGGGTCTGTTGGCCTGTCAACGCAGCTGGTGCAGTGTTTTTGACAACTCTAACTTTCATGAAATTCTTCTTCTCTTTTCTGAACTTACGGTGAGGATCCAGGAATTGTCTATGCATGTCGAAGCAAGAATACTTGCGACCAGCCTGCAGCCAACGGAACTGAAGAGCTGCCTTGCATGTGGTGCACGGGAACCTTCCATGCACACACCAGCCAGCGAATAGCGCAAACGCCGGATAATCATGCGTCGAGTACATGTACTACACATGCATTTTGAAATTTGTTTTGGTAGCCGCGTCGTAGGTCTTGATCCCATTATCCCAGGCTTCTTGCAACTCATCCTTAGGCGGCTGCATGTACACATTCATATTCTTCCCCGGATAGTTGGGCCCTGGAATTATCAACGTCCAGAAAATGTTCTTTCTTTTCATAATCTCTCCGGGTGGCAAATTTAGTGGAATGACAAATACAGGCCAACAACTGTATTGTGCTGCCGTCATACCATACACATTGAACCCACCCGTGCTGATGGCAACTCTAGGTTGCCTTGGATCTTCTGATTTATCCTTATGTAATGCATCGAAGTGCCTCCATGCAAAACCATCTGAAGTGTGTACCAGCATCTTGTTCCCATCCGCATCTAGTTCGGTTCTTTTGCCCAATTTGTGCCATGTCATCTGTCTGGCCATCTCTTCGGCCATGAAAAGACGTTCAAGTCTTGGTACGATTTGCAGATATCGAAGAACACTAATGGGGATTTTGGTCTGATTCTTCTCACCCATGCCGTTGTCTACCACAATATACCTCGAAGAATTGCAAATGGGGCAATAGTTCAAGGCCGCATACTCAAGCATAAATAAGGCACATCCATTCTCACAGGCATGTATCCTCTCATAGGGCATCTTAAGTACACGGAGGATTTTCTCTGACTGGTACAGGTTTGCAAGCAGTACATGGCCTTTGGGTAGAAAGCGTCCAAATATCGTCATCATCGCGTCGTAGCATTCTCTGCCTAGGTTGAATTGAGCCTTTAGAGCCATTACTTGCGCGATGGCATCCAGCTGACAAAGCTCAGTATGCTCGTGGAGAGGACGTTTTGAAGACTCCAGCATTTCATAGAAGGCCTTTGTAGATTCCTCCATCTCATCGTCCGAATCACGAGCATCATCAAAGTCTTGCACCATGTCTTCAATCCCGGTACCATGCTCGTCGGTGCGACGACGAATCACCTCAGCTCTGGCACGTTGGTCAGACTCACCATGAAAAGTCCACACCGTATAATTAGGCGTAAAAGCCCACTTCTACAGGTGCTTACCCATTTCAAACTCTGTCTGCTTTTTCCAGTTGTCGTAGTTGGGACAGGGGCACCATGTTTTATGCTGGCCATTTGCAAATGCGGCTCTCACAAACCCCCTGTTTTTTGTTAACCATTCATGGGTCATGTCTTTCTGACTAGGGTGACCAGTGTACATCCAAGCACGATCACTCATGTTGCCTAGCTACCTATGGGGGCACAAGAAATAAATATGTAATTCATCATCTATATTCATACGCTAATCAAGTTTGTCAGTTTTATTACGTCCATGCAACCTACACGCTAATAGGTAAAGATAGGTCCTAATCCCACCCGAGTAAGTGTAGACTGGGTTCGTTTTCCCATGCTCTGCTCCAGATGCGACGCAGAATTTCGGCAGCACCTCCCGATACACGTCTCGGTAATAAGCAGAGAGGATGTCTACCCGGAGAACAACAAGGGCGGCACTGACGAAATTCCGCATCGGATCCGGAGCACAGCATACGGGAAAACAAACCCAATCTACACATATTCGGGCTGTCCATGGATAATGTTGGACAATTCGAAAGGATGGCAGTTATAAATATGCAAAGAAATGCATATTTATAGATGTCGCCCTCTCGAACGGGAGATGCATACTGGTCACGCATACTCATGATTGAAGAAACCTATAGCTAGCAAGTTTCATCGGCACGAAGACCGGGACAGAGCAAATTAAGGGGGTAGGAGGAGAAGTCATTTGTGCTCACCAACAAACGCAAGGGCGGAGCTCGTCCAACGCACGTGGAGGTCATCGAACAATTGCACATTGAAATTCACACGATCAACACAAATACGATCTTTTATAATTAACATAATCGGAAAATATGTGACCTAACTCATAATTTACAAAATTATGACCCCGTGGGCCTGTAGAAGGCCGAAAAGCACCTTCTCGTTCAACAGAAGGCAGAAGAGGTGTCGGGGGTCGGGGCTTAGTGGTGTCGGGAGTCAGTGCCGTCGAGGGTCGGTGATGTCGGGTGTCGGTGGTCGGGAGTCGGGTTAAATGCGTCGATGGTCGGGGGTCAGTGTCATCGGGGGTCGAGGGTCACTAGCGTCGGGGGTTGGGGTCTTTTCGATTAACAAGAGGCCAAAGAGGTGTCGGGGGCCCGGGGTTGGGGGTTAGTGGCGTCGGGGGTCGGGGGTAGGGGGTCGGGGGTCGAGGGTCTATGGCGTCGGGGGTCGGGGGTCGGGGGTCGGGGGTCGGGAGTCGGGGGTTGGAGGTCGGGGGTCGGGGGTCAGTGGTGTCGGCGTCGGGAGTTGGGGGTCGGGGGCGAGTGGTGTCGGGCGTCGGGGGTCGGGAGTCAGGTGTCAGTGGCATCGGGGGTCGGGGGTTGGTGGTGTCGGGCGTCGAGGGTTGGTGGCGTCGGGCGTCGGGGGTCGAGAGTCCGGTGTCGGGGGTCAGTGGTGTTGGGTGTCGAGGGTCGGGAGTCGGGTGTCAGTGGCGTCGGAGGTAGGGGTCGAGGGTCGGGGGTTGGTGGCGTCGGGCGCCGGTGGTCGGGGGCCGCGGGTCGAGGGTCAGCATCCTCTTCTTTATTCTTCTCCTCTCTCCTCTTTTTCTTCTTCTTCTTCTTGATCATCTTATTATTATTATTCTTCTTCTACTTTTTCTACCTTTTCTACTTTTTCTATTTACTAGGACATATGCTCGTGCGTTGCAACAGGTCAATAAAAGTTGTCACATACTGTGACAGAACCTTTAATACTCCATGTTATGACATGTGCTTGGCTACGAAGAAAACTTTACTTGCCCCATCCACCATAATAAGCACATGAGATAGTCTAGAGAAGAAATTTGTATTCGACAGTGTTTTAAACCAATTATACCTATATACATTATAGTATACAATTTCATTTAATTAGAGCTATTACACACACAAAAATTGAGGGGTAGCTATACCACCGATGAAATGCATAATGCAGTTAGGCTGGTACCATGTTAGGTGGGTCGGCCAGATTGGACCGGCTAAGGCCAATTGGGTGTCATTGGGTGAAAAAGTAATTTAATAGTCTTTGAGTGAAAAAAATATGTCGAACTGTTACGTAGTCTTCGAGAGTTTAATAATTCATTCTAAGGATTTTTAAAGAAATTCATCCATCAGAACTTCATTACAAATAAGAAGAAAACCACTCACGTTGTTTGCTGCTCGCACTTCACAAACACGGTATATGACATCACAATAATGAGTATATGACTGATTTGTGCGCCATATAACAGTCAGACGTAATCACAATTCCTATGTAAACTACTACAGATGCGAAAACCCTCTATATCTACATCATTGTTCTAATTTATGTAAACCTTCCTCTCACAACTTGCTAATTTTAAATGAATAATTTCATCTTTATATTTGTTTGCTGGAATTTTGAAGCTTGGAGCTAATTTCTAAGATCTTGAAATTATCTCAAATGACATGGTACACACCAGTAAACATATAGCCAAACTTACCGGAGGGGAGGGCGTCGGGGTCACGGACACAGGGGAGGTGAGGCTGGGGCGGCGACCGAGAGGGAGATGGGAGGGGGGCGGAGGCCGGGAAGTAGGTGGGAGGGGGCGGCGGCGGTCGGGAGGGAGGTGGGAGGGGGGTCGGGAGGGAGGTGGGAGGGGGCGGCGGCGGCTGGGAGGGAGATGGGAGGGGGGCGGCGGCCAGGAGGGAGAGGGGAGGGGGGCAGCAGTCGGGAGGAAGGTGGGAGGGGGCGGCGGCCGGGAGGGCAGCGGCGCGGGGTGGCTGGGGAGGGGAGCTACGGCGGCGGCGGGGTGGGTAGACGACGGCGCGCGCGAGAGAGAGAGGGGGGGGGTAGGCGGGCAGGGATTGGGTGCGGGGTGGGAGCCGTTAGAGGCGCCGGAGCCGTTAGGGCCAACCGTTAGGGTCATGCCCCCTTTGCCGTTTGCAAAGGGAGGGTGGCGGACGGCAAAGGGGCGGGGTGGGTGGGGGTGTGGGTTTGGCCTTTGGGGGGGGGGGCCTTTGCCGTCTGCCCAACCTTTGCCGTCCGCATAGGGCTCCTTTACCGTCCGCCAGCAGACGGCAAAGAGGTGGCCAACGACAAATAAAACCTTTGCCATCAGCCACCTCTTTGCCGTCAGCACTGTGCCAAATGACGGTAAAGAGTGCCTTTGCCATGTGTCAGCAGACGGCAAAGGCAAGGCAGAAGGCAAAATTCTCAATTCCAGTAGTGAACATGATATCGGGTTGGGAGGCACATAGATATAGAAGTGAACCAATCTTTGACCGATAAACCTTTTGATCAACCTGTTTGTCCTCCTTGGTGAGATCAACATGTCCACTAGTAGGCATGGGAGTTTTCATACCTTTGCACTCTTGCAAGTTGAACTTCTTGATCAAGTCCTGGGTATACTTGGTTTGAGAGATGAATGTACGTTCTCTCGTTTGATTTGCAAAGCAAAGATGAATTTGAGCTCACACATCATGGATATCTCATACTTCTCAGACATCAACCTTCCAAACTTCTCAATAAAATGTGGGTTAGTAGATCCAAATATAATATCATCCACATAAATTTGGCACACAAATAGTTCGCCATTAACTCTTTTAGTGAATAAGGTTGCATTAATTTTACCAATCTCAGAACCCTTTTCAATGAGAAACTTTGTTAGGCATTTGTACCAAGCTCGAGGGGATTGTTTAAGACCATATAAAGCTCTTAGAAGTTTATAAACATGATTATGTTTCTTAGGGTTCACAAAGCCGGGAGGTTTTTTGACATAAACTTCCTCCTCAGTTTCATCGTTTAGAAAAGCACTTTTGATATACATTTGGTAAAGAGTAATATCATGGTGATTGGCATAAGCGAGAAGAATGCGAATGGCTTCAAGGCTAGCGACGGGGGCATATGTCTCACCGTAGTCCATACCTTCTGACTTGCGTGTAAGATTGATCTACGAGACGTGCCTTGTTGCATACCACTTTGCCATCTTCATCTTGCTTGTTCCAAAACACCCATTTTGTACCAATAATGTTGTGATTGCCCTTGGGTTTCTCCATGAGTGTCCAAACTTCATTCTTATCGAAGTTGTTTAGCTCTTCGTGCATGGAATTCACCAAATCCGTGACTTGAAATGATTCTTCTACCTTTGTAGGCTCAATGCTAGAGATGAATGAGTAATGCTCACAAAAGTTAGATAAATTAGGTTTAGAGCGAGTGATTCTCCCAGTTTGTATGTCCTCGAAGATTAGATTTAGCAGATGATTATTGTCCACGTGTGCTCGAACTCGTGACAACTTTTTCCTGTTAGGTGGTCGAGCTTCTTTTGGGGAACGTCGCATGGGAAACAAAAAAATTCCTACGCACACACGAGATCTATCCATGGTGATGATCATCTACAAGAGAAGAGTTCGGATCCACATACCCTTGTAGATCGCTAAGCAAAAGCATATATAATGCGGTTGATGTAGTGGAACATATCCGCGATCCAAATCGTAGCTCATCCCGCGATCTCATCACGATCTGTCCGCGATCCCATCACGATCCATCCGGATCAAGTGTCGAACGGACGACACCTCCACGTTCAGCACGCGTACAGCTCGATGACGATCACCACCTTCTTGATCCAGCAAGAGGGGCAGAGAGGTAGATGAGTTCTCCACCATGGAGGTGTAGTGGTGGTGGTGGTGAACTAATCCAGTAGGGCTTCGCCAAGCTTCTGCGCAACTAAATTTGAGGAGTAATCGATCAAGAGGGAGATAAGGCTACACCTCTTCTTGGGGTACAAAAAGCATCTCTACCCTCTAGTATACATAGGAGGGAGGGACGGGAGGAGGCACCCCAAAAACCCTAATAGGGTTCGGCCGAAGTGGAGAGAGGTGGAGGAGTCCACCTTCAATCCTACTCCTAGTAGGCTTCCACCTTATCTCCTCCTTCCCCTTTTCCCCTTCTTTTGCTCCTTGGCCGAAATAGACCCTCTTGGGCTGGCTGCACCAGCCCACTAAGGGCTGGTGCACCACCTTTAGGCCTATTAGTTTTTCTCCCGGGTGTGTGGCCCTCCCGGTAAAACCCGAGAACTCATTCATCACTCCCGATAGTTTACCTGTAATACCCGAAACCTTTCTGGATGCCAAATGCAACTTTCCTATATATCAATATTTACCTCTGCAGCATTCTGGAGCTCCTCGTGATGTCCGCGATCTTATCCGGGACTCGGAAAAAATTTCGGTTACGAACACACATAACTCAATAATACTGAAATTTCACTGAACCTTAAGTGTGCAGACCTTGTGGGTTCGAGAACTATGTAGACATGACCTGAGACATTCTCCGGTCAATAAACAATAATGGGACTTGGATGCCCATATTGGCTCCGACATACGTAGATCTTTATCGGTTGAACCTCTATGTCAAGGATTCACTTAATCCCGTATGATGATCCCTTTGTCCTTTGGTATGTTACTTGTACGAGATTCGATCGTCGGTATCTCCATACCTAGTTCAATCTCGTTACCGACAAGTCTCTTTACTCGTTTCGTAATACAAGATCCCGTGACTAACTCTTCAGTCACATTGCTTGCAAGTCTTGTTGTGATGTTGCATTACCGAGTGGGCCCCGAGATACCTCTCCGTCACACGGAGTGACAAATCCTTCTCTTGATCCATGATAACCCAACAGACACCTTTGGAGATACATGTAGAGCACCTTTATAGTAACCTAGTTATGTTGCGACGTTTGATACACACAAGGTATTCCTCCCATGTCTGGGAGTTGCATGATCTCATGGTCATAGGAATAGATACTTTGACATGCAGAAAACAGTACCAATAAACTCACACGATCATATGTTAGGTTCATAGTTTGAGTCTTGTCCATCGCATCATTCTCCAAATGGCGTGATCCCTTTATCAAGCGACAACTCTTTGTCTATGGCGAGGAAACCTTGACCATCTTTGATCGACGAGCTAGTCAACTAGAGGCTTACTAGGGACAGTGTGTTGTTGATGTATCCGCACATGTATTTGAGTTTCGAATCAATACAATTCTATTATGGATAATAAACAATTATCATGAACAAGGAAATATAATAATAACCAATTTAGTATTGCCTCTAGGGCATATTTCCAACAGTCTCCCACTTGCAGTAGATTCAATAATCTAGTTCACATCACTATGTAATTGTAATGAATCCAACACCCATACAGTTCTCGGGTTTGATCATGTCTTGCTTTTGAGAGTGGTTTTTAGTCAACGGGTATGAAACTTTCAGATCCGTGTGTGCTTTACAAATCTCTATGTCATCCTGTAGATGATGCTACCACGCGTCATTTGGAACTATTCCAAATGACTGCTCCACTATATGAATCTGGTTTACTACTCAGAGTCATCCGGATTAGTGTCAAAGCTTGCATCAACGTAACCCTTTACGACGAACTCTTCTATCACCTCCATAATCGATAAAATTCCTTAGTCCACTAGTTACTAAGGATAACTTTGACCGTTGTTCAGTAATCTATTCCTGGATCACTTCTGTACCCCATGGCACAATCATGGCAAGGCACACAACACGTGCGGTACACAACATAGCATACTATACAGCCTACGGCCAATGCATAGGGGACAACCTTCGTCCTTTCTCTTTCTTTTGCTGTGGTCGAGCTTTGAGTCTTACTCAAATTTACACCTTACACCACAACCAAGAACTCCTTCTTTGCCAATCTATTTTGAACTGCTTCAAAAACTTGTCAAGGCATCCATTTCACTGAAAGTTTTATCAAGCGTTTTGATCTATCTCTATAGATTTTGATGCTTAGTGTTCAAGTAGCTTAATCTAGGTTTTCTTTTGAAAAACACTTTTCAAACAACCCTATATGCTATACAGAAATCCTACATCATTTCCGATCAACAATATGTCAAGCACATACATTTATCAGAAATTCAATAGTACCCCCACTCACTTTCTTGGAAATACAAGTTTCTCATAAACATTAAATAAACCCAAAAGCTTTGATCATCTCATCAAAGCACATATTCCAACTCCGAGATGCTTACTCCAGTCCTTAGAAGGATCCCTGGAGCATGCATACTTGTTACCATCCTTAGGATTGACAAAACCTTCTGGTTGTATCACATACAACCTTTCCTCAAGGAAACTGTCGTGGAAACAATGTTTTGACATCCATCTGCAAGATTTCATAATTGAAAAATGTAGCAACTGTTAACATAATTTCAACAGACTCTCAACATCGCTACAAGTGAGAAAGTATCATCATAGTCAACTCCTTGAACTTGTCGGAAACTTGTTTGCAACAAGTCGAGCTTTCTAAATGGTGACATTCACCATCATCGCGTGCCTTCCTTTTAAAGATCCATATGTACTTAATAGTCTTACGACCATCAAGTAGTTCTTCCAAAGTCCACACTTTGTTTTCATACATGGATCCTCTCTCGGATTTCATGGCCTTTAGACATTTGTCGGAATTCGGGCCCACCATCGCTCTCCATAGCTCATATGTTCATTGTTGTCTAGCAACATGACCTCCAAGACAGGGTTACCGTAGCACTCTGGAGTAGTGCGTGTCCCTGTTGACCTACGAGGTTTGGAAGTAACTTGATCTAATGCTTCATGATCACCATCATTGTCTTTCACTTCAACTGGTGTATGCGCCACATGAACATCTTCCTGTGCCCTTCTAATCTCTGGTTGAAGTGATGGTTCATAACCTCATCAAGTTATACCATCCTCCCACTCAATTCTTTCGAGAGAAACTCTTTCTCGAGAACGGACCCGTTTCTTGAAACAAACAATTTGCTTTTGGATCTGAGATAGGAGGTATACCCAACTATTTTGAGTATCCTATGAAGATGCATTTATCAGCTTTAGGTTCGATCTTATCAGGCTGAAGCCTTTGGACATAAGTATCGTAGCCCCAAAGTTTTAAGAAATGACAACCTAGGTTTCTCCGAACTACAGTTCATACGATGTCATCTCAATGGAAATATAAGGTGGTACCCTATTAAAGTGAATGTGGTTGTCTCTAATGCATAACCCCAAAACGACAGTGGTAATTCAATAAGAGACATCATAGTATGCACCATATCTTAACAGGGCGCGACTACAATGTTCGGACAAACCATCCCACTATGGTGTTCCATGTGGCATTAGTTGTGAAACAGTTTCCACATTGTCTCAAATGTGTACGAAACCCGCAACTCAGATATTAATCTCTGCGATCATATCGTAGACATTTCATCCTTTTGTCACGATGATCTTCAACTTCACTTTGAAATTACTTGAACCTTTCAATAATTCAGACTTGTGTTTCATCAAGTAAATATAGTAGTATCTACTCAAATCATCTGTGAAGCAAGAACATAATGATATCCACTGCGTGCCTCAGCACTCATTGGAAAACGAGGCCTTCAGTCATCTTGCCCATGTGGCATGATTTGCATGTATCAAGTGATTCAAAATCAGGTGAGTCCAAACGATCCATCTGCATGGAGTTTCTTCATGCGTTTACACCAATAGGCATGGTTTGCATGTCTCAAACGATTCAAAAATGAGTGAGTCCAAAGATCCATCAGTATGGAGCTTCCTCAAGCGTTTTATACCAATATGACTCAAGCGATAGTGCCACAAGTAAGTGGTACTATCATTACTACTTTGTATCTTTTGGCATCAATATTATGAACATGTGTAATAACACTACGATCAAGATTCAATAAACCATTCATATTAGGTGCATGACCATTGAAGGTATTATTCAAGTAAACAGAATAACCATTATTCTCTTTATATGAATAACCGTATTGCAATAAACACAATCCAGTCACATTCATGCTCAACGCAAACACCAAACAACATTTAGGTTCAACACTAATCTCGAAAGTAGAGGTAGCGTGCGATGTGATCACATCAACCTTGGAAATACTTCCAACACACATCATCACCTCGCCTTTAGCGAGTCTCCATTTATTCCGTAGATTTTATTTCGTGTTACTTACACTTAGCAACCGAACCAGTATCTAATACCCCAGTGCTACTAGGAGTACTAGTAAAGTACGCATCAATTTCATGTATATCCAATATACTTTTGTTGACTTTGTCAGCCTTCTCATCTACCAAGTAACTAGGGTAGTTCCGCTTCAGTGACCGTTCCCCTCATAATAGAAGCACTTAGTCTCGGGTTTGGGTTCGACCTTGGGTTTCTTTACTAGAGTGGCAACTGGTTTGCCATTTCATAAAGTATCCCTTTTAACCTTTGCCTTTCTCAAAACTAGTTGTTTTACTAACTATCAACACTTGATGCTCCTTCTTGATTTCTACCTTCCTGGTGTCAAACATCGTGAATAGCTCAAGGATCATCATCTCTATCCGTGATATGTTATAGTTCATCACGAAGTTCTGTAGCTTGGTGGCAGTGACTTTGGAGAACTATGTCAATCACTATTTTATCTGGAAGATCAACTCACACTCGATTCAAGCAATTGTAGTACCCACATGTAACATCTCAAAATTATAAATTTTGGAATGTTAATATAATTATTAGATTGATTGTTTGTTTGTTTGAGTGATTGAAACTTGAGTGGAATTTGAGACTTCTCAAAAAAAATGAGAGGGAATAAAATGACTTTCCCAAAATTTTCTATTGTGAATCCCTTTTCAATTTTGATTTTTTTGAATATTTTCAAACCCTTTGATTAAAAAAAATCAAATGAGAGGAGCAAAATGACACTCCAAAATCAGAGACAATGTCTTGATTCAAATTTTAAGTATTTGCAATTTATTTGAAATTCAAATTCCTTTTCATTTTAAAGTTATTGCAAAAAAATATATATTTTTTAAAAGTATTTTTTTGGTTTTGAAAATATGTTCATGTTTTAGAAAATTTTATTCTGAAAATTTTGACATATAATATGTCTATATAAAATTTTCTCTCTTTTTCATTTATACGTTTTTTCTTTGTTTTAAAAAAAAATTGTTCGTTCGCAAAAAGAAAGGCCGCGCTTGGCCGTACTAGTCATGTGGCCGGCCGATTCCTTTGGCCCATGAGACACTTTTGTCCCTCTTTTTTCTATTTTCCCTACGTTACGTATATGTTTAGTCCCACATTGCCTATCTATGGACCATTAGACCTCCCTTCCACCTATAAGTATAGACCCATAGGAGCATCCAAAAATCATCTATTTCGGGTTAAATCAATCTTTTGGTTTAACTAGATTTATTAAATAAAATTATTCTTTTCTTTTCGACGGGATTTCTCGAAGTCATCTCCCCATTGGAATTAATTCTTACTCTGGAAGGTATTTCTCTTCGTATTTTTTTATACTCTCGTATTTATTATTTCTAGACTAGTATTCCTACACTAGTATACGATAGAGTAATTAGATATATTAATTAGTCTTCGTATTTACACATTAGTACTAGAATTCTTTTAGACGTAGCACTTTTATTCCGTAAAACAGCTTGGCCCTGATTTTTCAAATAGCCATAACTTTTTACTCGTATATCCGTATTAGATGAAACCAACGCCTAGAGTTTTGTCTTGATCCCACCTATCCTGTGAACCTATCATATCAACTTTTTGAAATTTTCAAATTTCGAAATTTGTTCGTATTCATATTCAAACTTCTTTTGATCATATCTTTTTATCCGTAGCTCCGTTTTAGATGAATTCAATTGCGTCGGATTCGTATCAACGTAATCTTCCCGTTTGTCTCATTAGTTTTAACTTCTCAACTTATAATTTTGATCAAATCAGATTTATCTATTAGTGCCCAAAAGTGTTCACATCGTTCTAAGCCGATTCAATGTTATATTGAAGTATTTGTATCTTTTGATCCGCTATTTCAAATCTAGTAATTCTTTTTTTCTACACGCTCATATTGATCTACTATATCCAATAGCATCATTAGTTTCGACCTTTGAACCTTATAAATTTGAGCGATTCAAATTTGTATTCGAACATTCATTTGATCTTATCTTGCAAATCGTACCACCTTTTCAATTGATTCCTTTTACCCCTAAACACTCATGTCATATATTTTTGTACGTAACCATCGTACTTCAGTTCAACCTCTCTTGACCTTTTTAATGCAAATTTAATTCATACTTCAATTCGCTATAACTTGCGTTGTAGTGCTCCATTTCAAGAAATTCTTTCTACAAATAAATTCTTATGTCTTATACTATTTGTCAAACAACATTCATGTTGTTCTCCCAATATTTTTGATCATCTCCCATAGTGTATGCAAGTCGAGCTTATATAGCAATGGTTCCTCGTCCATTAACTCTTTTGATCTCATTCATGCACCTTCACTTTACAACACACTTAGGACCTTTTTATTAAACCTTGGTACGTTGTTATTTTGTAGCAAGACATGCTTTGTTCTTATGTTCTCTTCGTTCTTCCTTTTTGGCATGAATGTTTATTGAATGCTATTCGTTTACGATAGATTGCTCGGAGTGTGGCGAGTAGAATTATCAGGATTATGAGAGCGACTATCTTCATCAAGTAATACCAGGCAAGTCACTTTGATCATACTATCACCTATGTTTTATGCATCATAGTTCTACCATCCTATGCCCAATTGCATGCTGAGTAGGTACTTGGAAATTTTTGTATAGATTGTAGTATCATGTGGTAGGCACACAACAACTCCGATACTTGGCCCCGGGACGACAAAGTTCATATTGCTATGCTTGAGTAGACGGGATTTCGGTTGAGTGCATAACACGAGTGATGCGAGGTTGATTAATAATCAAGACCGGTTAAGACAAGATTTTTAGGACCTCGGACGCAATGCAACTCTGGGTGAAGGACGGTTGATCGGCTCCCTGGAGAACCCAGTGGATGCCCGGGATGCTGGGGACGGCCATGACATCCTGCGGGAAGCTTCACCCAGGCTCAAAGAGATGGACGGATATTTTCAAGACCCAAGGCTTACCTGCACAGCCACAAGTCATTATGGGCTCTGGCTAGGTTGGACAACGCGGCGACTCTGGACAGGCGGTGCTAGCAGATGTAGAAGAACGGTAGGAATGGATGGGCACCAACAGGGATTCAGAGGGACCCGTTGAAAGACCATGTTGTGATCATCCGGTCTTCAAACACCCTGAAGTGCGAGGACATACTCGGAGGCGATCAAATCTTGTGGGGAACGTGTGCAAAACTCTGCAGAGTACTCAAACCTAATAGATTAGCCGTGTCCACGGTCATGGACAACTTGAGCCAAAGGAACTGAAGTTATCTGGATTTCTCAACACCATTAAATATATTTGATGAGGGTAACTATTGACAACTCGGGTACGAGAATTGGTTGGCGGAACCATCTCGTTAACAACCAACTATGTAGTAACATTTTGCTTTTAGCCCTCTCTTCATGTAGGAGAAAACTTGCTTTTCCCTAAAAACTTATAGCCCCACCTGCCATATATGCATATAGTATAGATGATTACTTTTCACCCCTCTCTTATGTGACTTGCCGGCATATTCAATATGCTGACCAACACGGCTGCAACGTCTTATGTTGCAGATATTTTTCTTCGACGAGTAAGAGTACGATTCAGGGTTACGGTCTACACTCAACTTGCTGTTGGTGTTTATTGGGACTCCACTCCCTTGACTGCTTCCGCTGAAATAATTAAGGTATATATCATTTTTACGCTATTTACATGTGATTGCACTTTGATATATACATTGATGTACTGTGTGTGCCAGCATACTGATCCAGGGATGGCACAGAAACACAGAGGCTTGACTCGTCTTGAGTCGGGTCGCTACAGAAATGGTATCAGAGCACATGTTGACTGTAGGACGTGGCCCTTGAAACTGGAAATTTCTTAGGAAAGGATCTCTCAAATTTTTTATTTTCAACAACACCTTTTACTTCTCGTCTCTTCTGATTTCATCGAATGTTCCCTCTCACCTCAAATAGTTAGACAATCCCCTTACCCCTTCGACCTCATGAAGAATCAATGGAGTTCTACTTCAAAGTAAAGAGGATTTCACGACGCGTTTGAAGAATTGAAGCTACACCAACAGAAGACTCTCAAGACCCGAAGAACTCGAAGACCCTGAAGTGTTCGAATATTTTATGACCATTAGAAGTCCAAACCCCTGCTATATACCCACGTTAGTTACGATGATTTGTGAGCCGTCATTGGTATGTGTTTTCCGACGGCCACAAATAAAACCTATCTCAAAAAAATATTGTTTGTATTGTGTGTATCTCCCTCTCTTACCCGTCTCATCCCCAAAACCTCAACCCTACCGGATGGAGTATGAAGCTGGACTTGTAGTCTCTCGACCAATGACCCAACTGGAGGCTGAAATATGGATTCAGAACATGGAGAACCACTTCGGGAGCAACTTGATCTCAAGGAAGTATGAAGTGGAACACGCTCTTCAGTACTTTACACAAAGTGCTGCAATCTGGTGGAAAATGCATCATGCCATACAAGGATTTAGTGGAGGAGAAACTTGGGACGAATTCAAGAAGACTCTGTTAAGATCCCGACTTATTCAGAAGTGCTATGATAATCCGAAGAAGAAGACTTGTGCATGCAAGATATGTGGAGAAATAGGACACACCCAGGAAGAACACAAGGATGGATGCACTCATTGTGAAGAAAATCACCCAGCTGAGGAGTGCCCAAGCAGTCAGGTGACTTGTTTCCTTTGTGAAGGAACCACCCACTACCTAGCGGCGTGTCACATTTACCCCAAGTATGCCTGAAACCCACAGACCCCGGGACTAACAAGGATCAAGTACTATCTTTTTGGAGAAGGAAACTTGTATCAGCAAACGTTTTCTTAGGAGCATACGACAACTTGAGAGTGGTGAAGACACGATAGATGTTTTGTTGAGCTTGCAGAACCAATGGATTATCCAAACTTCGTTCGTGGACAAGAGATATTCTGCAATGCTTGTGAGGATGCCCAAGTGTTAGAATACGAGATTCACTAAGCCTTATACAAGGTAATGATTTCAGTGCGACATGGCTTGGCCACCATGACGACTTACTATTATCATTCTCTTGCTATTCGGAATGGTAAATCTGAGAGACTTACCCATAGTGAGAGACGACGTCCTTTGAAGCTTTTGCTTAAGCCTTAGAATGGTACTAGGAAAGCCCCATGTACATGGCACATGTTGTCACACGTAGGAAAATTTTACGGTGAGAATGAAGCCAAGACCCTTCTCTCTGTAGGATAACCACAAATGGTAGACCACCATGAGAATCATCGATAGGTTATTTAGAATGGTCACGAGACTTGTCAGTTAAGAAGACCCAGTGACGGAAGAATCTTATATCAACAGAAGAACCCTCGATTTTGATGGAAACATTATGAATATAATGGAAGAACTTCACCAAAGAAGTTACCATGAAGAATGTGACGAGCGAGATGCCAAGACCCCACAGGATTGTTAAAAAAATTGACCGATCAGTAACTCTCATTTTAAATGTGGTAGCACCCCACATTGCAGGAGACTATATTTGTTAGAAGACCCCCCAAACCATAACCTTTTCTTTCTAGCCTCTTCGAATCTCGAGGACGAGATTCATTTTAAGTGTTGTAGTTTGTAACATCCCAAAATTATAAATTTTGGAATGTTAATATAATTATTAGATTGATTGTTTGTTTGTTTGAGTGATTGAAACTTGAGTGGAATTTGAGACTTCTCAAAAAAAATGAGAGGGAATAAAATGACTTTTCCAAAATTTTCTATTGTGAATCCCTTTTCAATTTTGATTTATTTGAATATTTTCAAACCCTTTGATTAAAAAAAATCAAACGAGAGGAGGAAAATGACACTCCAAAATCAGAGACAATGTCTTGATTCAAATTTTTAGTATTTGCAATTTATTTGAAATTCAAATTCCTTTTCATTTCAAAGTTACTGCAAAAAAATATATTTTTTTTAAAAGTATTTTTTTGGTTTTGAAAATATGTTCATGTTTTAGAAAATTTTATTCTGAAAATTTTGATATATAAGATGTCTATATAAAATGTTCTCTCTTTTTCATTCATACGTTTTTTCTTTGTTTAAAAAAATGGTTCGTTCGCAAAAAAAAAAAACAAAGGCCGCGCTTTGCCGTACTAGTCATGTGGCCGGCCGATTCCTTTGGCCCATGAGACACTTTTGTCCCTCTTTTTTCTATTTTCCTTACATTACGTATATGTTTAGTCCCACATTGTCTATCTATGGACCATTAGACCTCTCTTCCACCTATAAGTATAGACCCATAGGAGCATCCAAAAATCATCTATTTCGGGTTAAATCAATCTTTTGGTTTAACTAGATTTACTAAATAAAAATATTATTTTCTCCTCGACGGGATTTCTCGAAGTCGTCTCCTCATTGGAATTAATTCTTACTCTGCATTTTAAAGGTATTTCTCATCGTATTTTTTATACTCCCGTAGTTTATTATTTCTAGACTAGTATTCCTACACTAGTATACGGTAGAGTAATTAGATATATTAATTAGTCTTCGTATTTACACATTAGTACTAGAATTCTTTTAGACGTAGCACTTTTATTCCGTAAAACAGCTTGGCCCTGATTTTTCAAATAGCCATAACTTTTTACTCGTATATCCGAATTAGATGAAACCAACGCCTAGAGTTTCGTCGTGATCCCACCTATCCTGTGAACTTATCATATCAACTTTTTGAAATTTTCAAATTTCGAAATTTGTTCATATTCATATTCAAACTTCTTTTGATCATATCTTTTTATCCGTAGCTCCGTTTTAGATGAATTCAATTGCATCGGATTCGTATCAAAGTAATCTTCCTGTTTGTATCATTAGTTTTAACTTTTCAACTTATAATTTTGATCAAATCAGATTTATCTATTAGTGCCCAAAAGTGTTCACATCGTTCTAAGTCGATTCAATGTTATATTGAAGTATTTGTATCTTTTGATCCGCTATTTCAAATCTAGTAATTCTTTTTTTCTACACGCTCATATTGATCTACTATATCCAATAGCATCATTAGTTTCGACCTTTGAACCTTACAAATTTGAGCGATTCAAATTTGTATTCGAACATTCATTTGATCTTATCTTGCAAATCGTACCACCTTTTCAATTGATTCCTTTTACCCCTAAACACTCATGTCATATATTTTTGTACGTAACCATCGTACTTCAGTTCAACCTCTCTTGACCTTTTTAATGCAAATTTAATTCATACTTCAATTCGCTATAACTTGCGTTGTAGTGCTCCATTTCAAGAAATTCTTTCTACAAATAAATTCTTATGTCTTATACTATTTGTCAAACAACATTCATGTTGTTCTCCCAATATTTTTGATCATCTCCCATAGTGTATGCAAGTCGAGCTTATATAGCAATGGTTCCTCGTCCATTAACTCTTTTGATCTCATTCATGCACCTTCACTTTACAACACACTTAGGACCTTTTTATTAAACCTTGGTACGTTGTTATTTTGTAGCAAGACATGCTTTGTTCTTATGTTCTCTTCGTTCTTCCTTTTTCGCATGAATGTTTATTGAATGCTATTCGTTTAAGATAGATTGCTCGGAGTGTGGCGAGTAGAATTATCAGGATTATGAGAACGACTATCTTCATCAAGTAATACCAGGCAAGTCACTTTGATCATACTATCACCTATGTTTTATGCATCGTAGTTCTACCATCCTATGCCCAATTGCATGCTGAGTAGGTACTTGGAAATTTTTGTATAGATTGTAGTATCATGTGGTAGGCACACAACAACTCCGATACTTGGCCCCGGGACGACAAAGTTCATATTGCTATGCTTGAGTAGACGGGATTTCGGTTGAGTGCATAACACGAGTGATGCGAGGTTGATTAATAATCAAGACCGGTTAAGACAAGATTTTCAGGACCTTGGACGCAATGCAACTCTGGGTGAAGGACGGTTGATCGGCTCCCTGGAGAACCCAGTGGATGCCCGGGATGCTGGGGACGGCCATGACATCCTGCGGAAAGCTTCACCCAGGCTCAAAGAGATGGACGGATATTTTCAAGACCCAAGGCTTACCTGCACAGCCACAAGTCATTATGGGCTCTAGCTAGGTTGGACAACGCGGCGACTCTGGACAGGCGGTGCTAGCAGATGTAGAAGAACGGTAGGAATGGATGGGCACCAACAGGGATTCAGAGGGACCCGTTGAAAGACCATGTTGTGATCATCCGGTCTTCAAACACCCTGAAGTGCGAGGACATACTCGGAGGCGATCAAATCTTGTGGGGAACGTGTGCAAAACTCTGCAGAGTACTCGAACCTAATCGATTAGCCGTGTCCACGGTCATGGACAACTTGAGCCAAAGGAACTGAAGTTATCTGGATTTCTCAACACCATTAAATATATTTGATGAGGGTAACTATTGACAACTCGGGTACGAGAATTGGTTGGCGGAACCATCTCGTTAACAACCAACTATGTAGTAACATTTTGCTTTTAGCCCTCTCTTGATGTAGGAGAAAACTTGCTTTTCCCTAAAAACTTATAGCCCCACCTGCCATATATGCATATAGTATAGATGATTACTTTTCACCCCTCTCTTATGTGACTTGCCGGCATATTCAATATGCTGACCAACACGGCTGCAACGTCTTATGTTGCAGATATTTTTCTTCGACGAGTAAGAGTACGATTCAGGGTTACGGTCTACACTCAACTTGCCGTTGGTGTTTATTGGGACTCAACTCCCTTGACTGCTTCCGCTGAAATAATTAAGGTATATATCAGTTTTACGCTATTTACATGTGATTGCACTTTGATATATACATTGATGTACTGTGTGTGCCAGCATACTGATCCAGGGATGGCACAGAAACACAGAGGCTTGACTCGTCTTGAGTCGGGTCACTACACCACACAATCTAAGCACATGCTTAATGATTGAGATTTTCTCCCTTACTTTGTAGGCAATGAATCTTGTCGGAGGTCTTATACCTCTAAACACGGGCACGAGCCTGAAATCCCAATTTCATCTCTTGAAACATCTCATATGTTCATGACGTTCAAAACATCTTCGGCACCTAAATTCTAGGCCGTTTAAGTATATTACGCACTGAACTATCATGTAGTCATCAAAAACGTGTATGTCAGATTTCACAACATCTACAGACGATTCTCGGGGTTTAGCAAACTGAGCGGTGCATTAAGTACATAAGCCTTCTGTGCAGCAATGAGGACAATCCTCACTTTACAGACCCAGTCCACATAATTGCTACTATCATCTTTCAACTAAGTTTTCTCTAGGAATATGTCAAAAACAGTAGAGCTACAACGCAAGCTACAACATAATTTGCAAATACATTGTGACTATGTTCATTATAATGAGTTCAATTAATCATATTACTTAAGAACTCCCACTCAAATTGACATCCCTCTAGTCATTCGAGTGTTACATGATCCAAATTCACTAACTCAAGTCCGACCATCATGTGAGTTGAGTTTAGCTTCAATGGTGAACATCCCCATGTTGATCATATCCACTATATGACAAATGCTAGGCTTGTCAAGTTTAACCCGAGTGTTCCGCGTGTGCAACTGTTTTGCACCCGTTGTACGTGAACTAGAGTCTATCACACCCGATCATCACGTGGTGTCTCAAAACGATGAATTGTTGCAACGGTGCACAGTCGGGGAGAACAAAATTTTATCTTGGAATTTTATTGAGGGATCACCTTATAATGCTACCGCCGTGCTAAGAAAATAAGGTGCATAAAAGGATTAACATCACATGCAAATCATAAGTGACATGATATGGCCATGAACTTGTGCTTCTTGTTCTCCATCACCAAACCACCGGCATGATCTCCATTGTCACCGGCGCGACACCATGATCTCCATCATTGTGCTGCCATCGAGGTTGTCGCGCTAACTATGTTGTTACTACTAAAGCTACTAACTAGCGATAAAGCAAAGCATCTCCAAGCGCAAAATAATTAAAGAAAACCCTATGGCTCCCGCCAGTTGCCGTAGCATCGATGTGCAAGTCGATATTTTAACTATTACAACATGATCATCTCATACATCCAATATATCATAACATGTCTTTGGCCATATCACTTCACATGCATACCCTGCAAAAACAAGTTAGACGTCCTCTAATTTGTTGTTGCAATTACGTGGCTGCTATGGGTATCTAGTATGATCGCATCTTACTTACGCAAAGCCACAGCAGTGATATGGAAGTTGTTATTCCACCTTCCCCAAGGTCCACCTCGGTCAAATCCGATTCAACTAAAGTGGAGAAATTGACAACCGTGAGTCATCTTTATGCAACAAGTTCACTATTAGGGAAAACCTTATACACAAAATCTTAGCAGCAGCGCGGGACAGGTCGGAGCGCTACGGCTACTTAGTAGCATCGCGTTCTAAATACATGCGCTACTGCTATAAACTTAGCAGCAGCGCGGCTCGGTAGAACCGCGCTGCTACTAAAATTGACCGACCGTTCCCACCACACTAGGTTTAGTAGTAGCGCGCTGCTGCTAACGTGATAGTAGTAGCACACTTTTTTCATGTCGCTATTGCCAATTTTGAAACCAGCCACATGTGGAGCCCCGCTTAGCAGTAGCGCGTGTGACAAAGAAGCGCTACTGCTATATTATTAGCAGCAGTGCGTTTTTCTACCAGCCCTACTGCTAAGCCGCATCCATACCACCTTTTTACTCCCCTCTCCCCTCTCCCCTCCCCTCCTCCATTCCTCACTTTCCCCTAGCTCCCACCTCCTCTCTCCCTCACTTTGCTTCTTCCTCACTACTTCTCCCCCATTACTCTCCTTCTTCTACCTATCTTTCTCTCTCTTTATTACTCCTAGCTAACTACACCAACCTCCATTAATGCATCTCCTTTCTCTTTTTCCTCCCCCCTCCACTAGATGAACTTGTATCCTCCCAAACTAGCAAGCTAGGTAGATCTGTTGGAATTATGCCCTAGAGGCAATAATAAATGTATAGTTATTATTATAATTCCTGTATCAAGATAATAGTTTATTATCCATGCTATAATTGTATTGAATGAAGACTCATTTACATGTGTGGATACATAGACAAAACACCATCCCTAGCATGCCTCTAGTTGGCTAGCCAGTTGATCAATGATAGTCAGTGTCTTCTGATTATGAACAAGGTGTTGTTGCTTGATAACTGGATCACGTCATTGGGAGAATCACGTGATGGACTAGACCCAAACTAATAGACGTAGCATGTTGATCGTGTCATTTTGTTGCTACTGTTTTCTGCGTGTCAAGTATTTATTCCTATGACCATGAGCTCATATAACTCACTAACACCGGAGGAATGCTTTGTGTGTATCAAACGTCGCAACGTAACTGGGTGACTATAAAGATGCTCTACAGGTATCTCCGAAGGTGTTAGTTGAGTTAGTATGGATCAAGACTGGGATTTGTCACTCCGTGTGACGGAGAGGTATCTCGGGGCCCACTCGGTAATACAACATCACACACATGCCTTGCAAGCAATGTAACTTAGTGTAAGTTGCGGGATCTTGTATTACGGAATGAGTAAAGAGACTTGCCGGTAAACGAGATTGAAATAGGTATGCGGATACTGACGATCGAATCTCGGGCAAGTAACATACCGAAGGACAAAGGGAATGACATACGGGATTATACGAATCCTTGGCACTGAGGTTCAAACGATAAGATCTTCGTAGAACATGTAGGATCCAATATGGGCATCCAGGTCCCGCTATTGGATATTGACCGAGGAGTCTCTCGGGTCATGTCTACATTGTTCTCGAACCCGCAGGGTCTGCACGCTTAAGGTTCGACGTTGTTTTATGCGTATTTGAGTTATATGGTTGGTTACCGAATGTTGTTCGGAGTCCCGGATGAGATCACAGACGTCACGAGGGTTTCCGGAATGGTCCGGAAACGAAGATTGATATATAGGATGACCTCATTTGATTACCGGAAGGTTTTCGGAGTTACCGGGAATGTACCGGGAATGACGAATGGGTTCCGGGAGTTCACCGGAGGGGGGCAACCCACTCCGGGGAAGCCCATAGGTATTTGGGGGGGTCACACCAGCCCTTAGTGGGCTGGTGGGACAGCCCACCAATCCCCTATGCGCCAAGAGAGAAAATATCAAAGGAAAGGAAAAAAAAGGGAGAGGTGGGAAGGGGGAAGGACTCCCTCCCACCAAACCAAGTAGGACTCGGTTTGGGGAGGGAGAGTCCTCCCCCCTAGCTCGGCCGACCCCTTGGGGATCCCTTGGACCCCAAGGCAAGGTCCCCCTCCCTCCTCCTATATATATGGGGCTTTTAGGGCAGATTTGAGACGACTTTCTCACGGCTGCCAGACCACATACCTCCATAGTTTTTCCTCTAGATCGTGTTTCTGCGGAGCTCGGGCGTAGCCCTGCTGAGACAAGATCATCACCAACCTCCGGAGCGCCGTCACGCTGCCGGAGAACTCTTCTACCTCTCCGTCTCTCTTGCTGGATCAAGAAGGCCGAGATCATCGTCGAGCTGTACGTGTGCTGAACGCGGAGGTGCCGTCCGTTCGGTACTAGATCGTGGGACTGATCGCGGGATTGTTCGCGGGGCGGATCGAGGGACGTGAGGACGTTCCACTACATCAACCGCGATCTCTTATCGCTTCTGCTGTACGATCTACAAGGGTACGTAGATCACTCATCCCCTCTCGTAGATGGACATCACCATGATAGGTCTTCGTGCGCGTAGGAAAATTTTTGTTTCCCATGCGACGTTCCCCAACAGTGGCATCATGAGCTAGGTTCATGCGTAGATGTCTTCTCGAGTAGAACACAAAAGGTTTTGTGGGCGGTGATGTGCGTTTTGCTGCCCTCCTTAGTCTTTTCTTGATTCCGCGGTATTGTTGGATTGAAGCGGCTTGGACCGACATTACTCGTACGCTTACGAGAGACTGGTTTCATCGTTACGAGTAACCCCCTTTGCTCAAAGATGACTGGCAAGTGACGGTTTCTCCAACTTTAGTTGAATCGGATTTGACCGAGGAGGTCCTTGGATGAGGTTAAATAGCAACTCATATATCTCCGTTGTGGTGTTTGCGTAAGTAAGATGCGATCCTACTAGATACCCTTGGTCACCACGTAAAACATGCAACAACAAAATTAGAGGACGTCTAACTTGTTTTTGCAGGGTATGATTGTGATATGATATGGCCAACAATGTGATGTGATATATTGGATGTATGAGATGATCATGTTGTAATAGAAATATCGACTTGCATGTCGATGGTACGACAACCGGCAGGAGCCATAGGATTGTCTTTATACTAACGTTTTGTGCTTGCAGATGCGTTTACTATTTTGCTAGGATGTAGCTTTAGTAGTAATAGCATAAGTAGCACGACAACCCCGATGGCAACACGTTGATGGATGATCATGGTGTGGCGCCGGTGACAAGAAGATCGTGCCGGTGCTTTGGTGATGGAGATCAAGAAGCACGTGATGATGGCCATATCATGTCACTTATGAATTGCATGTGATGTTAATCCTTTTATGCACCTTATTTTGCTTAGAACGACGGTAGCATTATGAGGTGATCTCTCACTAAAATTTCAAGACGAAATTGTGTTCTCCCCGACTGTGCACCGTTGCTACAGTTCGTCGTTTCGAGACACCACGTGATGATCGGGTGTGGTAGACTCAACGTTCACATACAACGGGTGCAAAACAGTTGCGCACGCGGAACACTCGGGTTAAGCTTGACGAGCCTAGCATGTGCAGACTTGGCCTCGGAACACATGAGACCAAAAGGTCGATCATGAATCATATAGTTGATATGATTAGCATAGGGATGCTTACCACTGAAACTATTCTCAACTCACGTGATGATCGGACTTGGGATAGTGTAAGTGGATCATGAACCACTCAAATGACTAGAGAGATGTACTTTTTGAGTGGGAGTTTAGCATATAATTTGATTAAGTTGAACTCTAATTATCTTGAACATAGTCTAAGTCCACTTTGAATATATTTGTGTTGTAGATCATGGCTCACGCAAATGTCATCCTGAATTTTAATACGTTCCTAGAGAAAGCTAAGTTGAAAGATGATGGAAGCAACTTTGTAGACTGGGCTCGTAATCTTAAGCTAATCTTACAAGCTGGAAAGAAGGATTATGTCCTTAATGCTGCGCTAGGAGATGAACCACCCGCTACGGCTGATCAGGATGTTAAGAACGCTTGGTTAGCACGTAAGGAGGACTACTCAATAGTTCAATGTGCAGTCTTGTATGGCTTAGAACCGGGACTTCAACGTCGCTTTGAGCGTCATGGAGCATTTGAGATGTTCCAGGAGTTGAAGTTTATTTTTCAGAAGAACGCCTGGATCGAGAGGTATGAGACCTCCGATAAATTCTATGCTTGCAAGATGGAGGAAAACTCGTCTGTCAGTGAACGTGTGCTCAAAATGTCTGAGTACTCAAACCGTCTAGCTGAACTGGGGATTGAACTCCCGCAAGAAGCTATCACTGACAGAATCCTCCAATCACTGCCGCCAAGCTATAAAGGCTTTGTGTTGACCTACAACATGCAAGGGATGAACAAGTCTCCCGGCGAGTTGTTTGCGATGCTGAAAGTCGCAGAGTCTGAACTCCGTAAAGAGCATCAAGTGTTGATGGTGAGCAAGACCACTAGTTTCAAGAGAAACGGCAAAGGAAAGAAGGGCAATTCGAAGAAGAGCGGCAAGCCTGTTGCCAATCCGCCGAAGAAACCCAAGGCTGGACCTAAGCCTGAAACAGAGTGCTTCTATTGCAAGGGTATGGGTCACTGGAAGCGCAATTGCCCCAAGTATCTGGCAGATAAGAAGGCGGGCAAAGAAAAATCAGGTATATTTGATATACATGTTATTGATGTGTACTTAACCAGCTCTCGTAGTAGTGCCTGGGTATTCGATACCGGTTCTGTTGCTCACATTTGCAACTCGAAACAGGAACTGCGGAATAGACGAAGGCTGGCGAAAGACGAAGTGACGATGCGCGTAGGAAACGGTTCCAAGGTTGATGCAATCGCCGTCGGCACCGTGTCACTTCAACTACCATCGGGATTAGTGATGAACTTAAATCATTGTTATTTAGTGCCTGCGTTGAGCCTGAACATTATATCTGGATCTTGTTTATTGCGAGACGGTTACTCTTTTAAGTCTGAGAATAATGGTTGTTCTATTTCTATGAGTAACATCTTTTATGGTCATGCACCAAATGTAAGAGGATTGTTCATATTGAATCTCGATAGCGATACGCATATACATAACATTGAGACCAAAAGAGTTAGAGTAAACAATGATAGCGCCATATTTTTGTGGCACTGCCGCTTAGGTCATATTGGTGTAAAGCGCATGAAGAAACTCCATGCCGATGGACTTTTGGAGTCACTTGACTTTGATTCACTTGACACGTGCGAACCATGCCTCATGGGAAAGATGACTAAAACTCCGTTCTCCGGAACAATGGAGCGTGCAAGTGACTTGTTGGAAATCATACATACCGATGTGTGTGGTCCGATGAGCGTGGAGGCACGCGGCGGATATCGTTATTTTCTCACCTTCACTGACGATTTAAGTAGATATGGTTATGTCTACTTGATGAAGCACAAGTCTGAAACATTTGAAAAGTTCAAGCAATTTCAGAGTAAAGTGGAAAATCATCGTAACAAGAAGATCAAGTTCCTACGGTCTGATCGTGGGGGTGAATATCTGAGTTTCGAGTTTGGTACTCACTTAAGACAATGTGGAATTGTTTCGCAGTTAACACCGCCTGGAACACCACAGCGTAATGGTGTGTCCGAACGTCGTAATCGTACTTTGTTAGAGATGGTGCGATCTATGATGTCTCTTACTGATTTGCCGTTATCATTTTGGGGCTATGCATTAGAAACAGCTGCATTCACTTTAAATAGGGCACCATCAAAATCCGTTGAGACGACACCATACGAACTGTGGTATGGCAAAAGACCAAAATTGTCGTTTCTTAAAGTTTGGGGATGTGATGCTTATGTCAAAAAGCTTCAGCCTGAAAAGCTGGAACCCAAAGCGGAAAAATGCGTCTTCATAGGTTACCCAAAAGAGACAGTTGGGTACACCTTCTATCTCAAATCCGAGGGCAAAGTGTTTGTTGCTAAGAACGGAACTTTTCTCGAGAAGGAGTTTCTCTCGAGAGAATTGAGTGGGAGGAAGATAGAACTTGACGAGGTTGTCGAACCTCTCATCCCTCTGGATGGTGGCGCAGGGCAAGGGGAAACCTCTGTCATTGCGACGCCGGTTGAGGAGGAAGTTAATGATGATGATCATGAAACTCCAGTTCAAGTTTCTGTTGAACCACGCAGGTCGACGAGATCACGCGCTGCTCCAGAGTGGTACGGTAATCCCGTCTTATCAATCATGTTGTTAGACAACAATGAACCTGCAAATTATGAAGAAGCAATGGTGGGCCCAGATTCCAACAAATGGCTAGAAGCCATGAAATCCGAGATAGGATCCATGTATGAGAACAAAGTGTGGACTTTGGAGATACTGCCTGAGGGCCGCAAGGCTATTCAGAACAAATGGATCTTTAAGAAGAAGACGGACGCTGACGGTAATGTGACCGTTTATAAAGCTCGACTTGTGGCAAAGGGTTTTTCACAAGTTCCAGGAATTGACTACGATGAGACTTTCTCTCCCGTAGCGATGCTTAAGTCTGTCAGAATCATGTTAGCAATAGCTGCATTTTTCGATTATGAAATCTGGCAGATGGATGTCAAAACGGCGTTCCTTAACGGTTTCCTTAAGGAAGAGTTGTATATGATGCAACCCGAAGGTTTTGTCGATCCTAAAATGCTGACAAGGTGTGCAAGCTCCAGCGATCCATTTATGGACTGGTGCAAGCATCTCGGAGTTGGAACAAACGCTTTGATGAGGTGATCAAAGCATTTGGGTTTATACAAGTGGTTGGAGAATCTTGTATTTACAAGAAAGTGAGTGGGAGCTCTGTGGCGTTTCTAATATTATATGTGGATGACATATTACTGATTGGAAACAACGTAGAGCTTTTGGAGAGCATAAAAGGTTACTTGAATAAAAGTTTCTCTATGAAGGACCTAGGAGAAGCTGCTTACATTCTAGGCATTAAGATCTATAGGGATAGATCAAAACGCCTGATAGGACTTTCACAAAGCACATACCTTGATAAAGTTTTGAAGAGGTTCAAAATGGAACAGTCCAAGAAAGGGTTCTTGCCAGTGTTACAAGGTACGAGATTGAGTAAGACTCAGTGCCCAGCAACTGATGAAGATAGAGAGCATATGCGCTCCGTCCCCTATGCTTCATCCATAGGCTCTATCATGTATGCGATGCTGTGCACTAGACCGGATGTTAGCCTGGCCATAAGTATGGCAGGCAGGTTCCAGAGTAATCTAGGAGTGGATCACTGGACGGCGGTCAAGAATATCCTGAAGTACCTGAAAAGGACTAAGGAGATGTTTCTCGTGTATGGAGGTGACGAAGAGCTCGCCGTAAAAGGTTACGTTGATGCAAGCTTTGACACAGATCCGGACGACTCTAAGTCACAAACCGGATACGTATTTATTCTTAATGGGGGTGCAGTAAGCTGGTGCAGTTCCAAGCAAAGCGTCGTAGCAGATTCTACATGTGAAGCGGAGTACATGGCTGCCTCGGAGGCGGCTAAGGAGGGTGTCTGGATGAAGCAGTTCATGGCGGATCTTGGAGTGGTGCCAAGTGCACTGGATCCAATAACCTTGTTCTGTGACAACACTGGTGCCATTGCCTTAGCAAAGGAACCAAGGTTTCACAAGAAGACCAGACACATCAAAAGACGCTTCAACCTCATCCGCGACTACGTCGAGGAGGAGGACGTAAATATATGCAAAGTGCACACGGATCTGAATGTAGCAGACCCGCTGACTAAACCTCTTCCACGGCCAAAACATGATCGACACCAGAACTGTATGGGTGTTAGATTTATTACAATGTAATTCACATGGTGATGTGAGGGCTAGATTATTGACTCTAGTGCAAGTGGGAGACTGTTGGAATTATGCCCTAGAGGCAATAATAAATGTATAGTTATTATTATAATTCCTGTATCAAGATAATAGTTTATTATCCACGCTATAATTGTATTGAATGAAGACTCATTTACATGTGTGGATACATAGACAAAACACCATCCCTAGCATGCCTCTAGTTGGCTAGCCAGTTGATCAATGATAGTCAGTGTCTTCTTATTATGAACAAGGTGTTGTTGCTTGATAACTGGATCACGTCATTGGGAGAATCACGTGATGGACTAGACCCAAACTAATAGACGTAGCATGTTGATCGTGTCATTTTGTTGCTACTGTTTTCTGCGTGTCAAGTATTTATTCCTATGACCATGAGCTCATATAACTCACTGACACCGGAGGAATGCTTTGTGTGTATCAAACGTCGCAACGTAACTGGGTGACTATAAAGATGCTCTACAGGTATCTCCGAAGGTGTTAGTTGAGTTAGTATGGATCAAGACTGGGATTTGTCACTCCGTGTGACGGAGAGGTATCTCGGGGCCCACTCGGTAATACAACATCACACACAAGCCTTGCAAGCAATGTACCTTAGTGTAAGTTGCGGGATCTTGTATTACGGAACGAGTAAAGAGACTTGCCGGTAAACGAGATTGAAATAGGTATGCGGATACTGACGATCGAATCTCGGGCAAGTAACATACCGAAGGACAAAGGGAATGACATACGGGATTATACGAATCCTTGGCACTGAGGTTCAAACGATAAGATCTTCGTAGAATATGTAGGATCCAATATGGGCATCCAGGTCCCGCTATTGGATATTGACCGAGGAGTCTCTCGGGTCATGTCTACATAGTTCTCGAACCCGCAGGGTCTGCACGCTTAAGGTTCGACGTTGTTTTATGCGTATTTGAGTTATATGGTTGGTTACCGAATGTTGTTCGGAGTCCCGGATGAGATCACGGATGTCACGAGGGTTTCCGGAATGGTCCGGAAACGAAGATTGATATATAGGATGACCTCATTTGATTACCGGAAGGTTTTCGGAGTTACCGGGAATGTACCGGGAATGACGAATGGGTTCCGGGAGTTCACCGGAGGGGGGCAACCCACTCCGGGGAAGCCCATAGGTATTTGGGGGGGTCACACCAGCCCTTAGTGGGCTGGTGGGACAGCCCACCAATCCCCTATGCGCCAAGAGAGAAAATATCAAAGGAAAGGAAAAAAAAGGGAGAGGTGGGAAGGGGGAAGGACTCCCTCCCACCAAACCAAGTAGGACTCGGTTTGGGGGGGGAGAGTGCTCCCCCCTGGCTCGGCCGACCCCTTGGGGATCCCTTGGACCCCAAGGCAAGGTCCCCCTCCCTCCTCCTATATATATGGGGCTTTTAGGGCAGATTTGAGACGACTTTCTCACGGCTGCCCGACCACATACCTCCATAGTTTTTCCTCTAGATCGTGTTTCTGCGGAGCTCGGGCGTAGCCCTGCTGAGACAAGATCATCACCAACCTCCGGAGCGCCGTCACGCTGCCGGAGAACTCTTCTACCTCTCCGTCTCTCTTGCTGGATCAAGAAGGCCGAGATCATCGTCGAGCTGTACGTGTGCTGAACGCGGAGGTGCCGTCCGTTCGGTACTAGATCGTGGGACTGATCGCGGGATTGTTCGCGGGGCGGATCGAGGGACGTGAGGACGTTCCACTACATCAACCGCGATCTCTTATCGCTTCTGCTGTACGATCTACAAGGGTACGTAGATCACTCATCCCCTCTCGTAGATGGACATCACCATGATAGGTCTTCGTGCGCGTAGGAAATTTTTTGTTTCCCATGCGACGTTCCCCAACAAGATCTAGCTAGCATTTAGTGGAGTGACCTATGTACCTCCCTAACTAGATTATAGCCTTGTCAAGAAGAGCTTTGTCCACTTTCGATCATTCCATAGGTGTGTGTAGCGATACCTATCGACATCATCATCACCATGCTCGATCTCGAGAAAGGTGATTTAAAATTTATGCTTTTGCAATAATGGAAATATGTGTATGTGTGCGATATGACATAATCGGGTGATATGATGGAAATTGTGTGTGTGGCATGAGTTGCCGCCGAATTGTGCTTGTGAGTTGCCTATGTTTTGCCGAAATGTCGATTTATTTCCGTTTCGGCGAATTCTGGGAAAACTCTATATGTCCTATTTTTAGGGAAGGTCATGCCGAATTTTTGTATGACTTTGATGTATGCATGCATTTTTAGAATCAATTTTTTTATTATTACCGTTCAGGTGTTCATGATGGTCAGTGGAACAGTGGTGGACAGGTGGTTGCGGTCGGCGGTGCAGGACATGAAAGAAAATAACATGACAGAGGTTTTATGTTCGTGTCGAAGATGCAAAGGACGAGCTTGGCTCGACCCCTATGACGATGGTCGTGTGATGGCGCACTTGCTCATGGCTGGTTTCATGGATGGCTATACTCGGTGGATAATTGAATATGAGGATGATGATGTTGAGGACGCCGACGGGGCAGGAAATGATGACACGTGGCAAGACGAAGAGACGATCGATAATGGTGGCAGAGAAGGGGCTGGACATGGCGGCGGGGAAGAGGCCGGACATGGCGGCGGGGAAGAGGTCGGACATGGTGGTGGAGAAGGGGTCGGACATGGCGGCGGGGAAGAGGGCCCCGGACATGGCGGCGGAGAAGGGGCCGGACATAGCGGCAGAGAAAACATGGACTCCAGCCGCAGAATTCGTCAGTACTAAGTTCAATCGTGCAAGATCCTCATGTTCAAGCACTGCTTCATAAGGAGACAAGTACTGAGAGAGCTGCTTCTAGAGAGGAGGCCAAGCTACAACAATTGGTGGTAGACTCAAACACTCCATTGTATCATGTTGCAATCCCGAGGTGACCCGCTTAAGTTTCACACTCGAACTAATGAAGACGAAGGCTAAAAACGAATGGACCGACACTAGTCCCGATGAGCTTCTCAGGTACCTAAAGGATGTCCTTCCCGCATGGAATATATGTCCTACTACTGTGGATGATGCCAAGAAGATCGTGTGCCCTCTTGATCTACCGCACGTTAGATACCATGCATGCATCAATGATTGCATAATTTATCATAAGGAGCATGCGGAAAAAACAAGCTGTCCGGTGTGCAATGCTTCTCGATACTAGAAGGCCGGGAAGAAATCTCCCCAAAAAGTTGTATGGTACTTATCGATCACTCCCCGTCTCCAACCGTATTTTGTAGATCAAAAGGAAGCAAAGCTCATGCGCTGCACGCGGAGAGGAAGAAGCCCGACGATGGAGATGATCCGAAGCTGAGACACGTTGTGGATGGAAGCCAGTGGAGAGCGTCGATGACAAGTTGATTTATATACTTCTCGCCCCTCTTTGGTTACCCCAAGTGGAAGGTGGAGATGTAGTCAGCAGCAAATTTCCCTTACACGGAGACTGTAAGGTTTATCGAACCAGGAGGACTCCTAGGCTCAACAAATAGGTGTCTTCCACCCTAGCGCTAGGAGAAGATGTGGACCTGCACACACAACAAATAACTTTGCTCCCAAGAAGTACAGAGAGGTTGTCAATCTCTCTAGCCTTGTAGTTTGCAAAGGATCAAAACACAAGCGGGAAGGTAATAGTGATTGCAACTGAAAAGTAAATGAAAGCGGTAAATGATGGAGGTGTAAACAATGATGGTGATATGGACCGGAGTCACATGATGTTCACCAGTGATGTCTCTCTCCCAAAAGACGAGAAACAACTATGCTAGGGTAAACAAATCACAGTTGGGCAATTGACATAATTATGATCGCACCGCAATGCTAATCATGCTCCTTGATAGTTAGAGGTTCAATAGTAATGGACAGTACGCCAAGACATGTAGACCGTGTATTCATCAGCATCTACTTACTAATCATCCACGTTGAGGTATCTATACAGAACACCTCTCCGGTATTAAGTTGCGAGCCCCACCCAAAGTGTAAACTCAAAGCAACGGACAACTGCATTAACGAACTATGCGTAAGGTAAACAATTCTTGCAACCGTGGTCACAAGCACCGTTGTTTTCTCCCTAGTGGCAACAAGCACATCCCCTAGTATCATGTTTCTGTCACTCAAGCTAGACATCGAGGGGCCCGAACCCACAATCATGCATAACGCTCCCTCTTGGAGATACGATCTACTACTTGGCGAAAGCAATAAAAAGCAACGGAGAACATACATGAATCACTAAGGAACATAATATAAAAGAATAATCAAATATATAACTCATAACAATCTAAACATTATCTCATAATCTATCAGATCCCAACAAACCGAGCATAGCAATAGCAAGAGAATTACATAGATGCCTTGATCATGTAGGGCAGCTCACAAGGACTAACCATTGAAGCACAAGATTGGAGAGAAGACATCACATAGCTACTGGTCATGGACTCATGGTCCAAGGAGGACTACTCACGGCACGTCCGGGAAGCGTCCATGGAGGTGGAGAAGCTCCCGGAGGTCAATTCTCCCTCTGGTAGGTTGCCGGGAAGAGGTCTCCTGACGCTCTCGATCTCGGAAGCGCTGCAGCACTAGAATGATGGAGAAATTCGCGATTCCAGAAAGTCTGCGAGGGTTTCCTCTCGCGACTCTAAATATAGGCCAAAGGAGGGCACCGGAGGAGGTGGGACCCACCCAGGCGACCTCCTGGCGCGGCCTAGGGCCTGGCCGCGCCAACAGGCCACCTGGGAGGCATGTGGCCCTCCTTCGATGAACCGTAAGCTTTTGTTTCGCTGATTTTTTATATATTTTTTCTGGATTTTTTCGGGCTTTGGAAAATGGGGTAAAAGCCCTCCAAAATAGACATCGACAAACAGAAACTGGCACTGGGTGCACTGAGTTAGTAGGTTAGCCCAAATATGTGTAAAATGATATAAAAGTGTAGCAGAACTTATCACAATGTCATTCAAAAGATCATGGAACAAGCAGAAATTATAGATACGTTTGGGACGTATCAACATCCCCAAGCTTAATTTTTTCTCGTTCTCGAGTAGATAAATGATGACACAATAATTTCTATGGTGACATGCTAACACACATATTAGAACTTCAAAGTAAAGCAAGTGAGATATGCAATTCAAATCAAGACAATAACAAGCAAGAGACTATATCTAGTATTGAATTTAGCAAAGTGAGAACACAAAGGTGCAAGAGCTCTCGGTGTCCATGACTCGAATATCTCCAAATGGTGTTTGCGTGCAAGAAGTGGGAAATGGGTTGAGAGAACTCAATCTGCTAAACCTCACACTTACTTTCCTTTGGAATCTTATTTTGACTCATCCCCAGACCACTTGTCAGGCACAAGTCAAAATGATCATGTCCCTTTCAATTTTGAACACTCATGAAATGGATGAGAGTAAGCAAGATATGTTGGCACTTAGGATGGAAAATAGAATAATGACGGGGAAGGAAGACAAAAAGGTATGAAAGGCTCACATCAACGAGGACAACCATAGGCGAGAGAAATCCAAATGATAGATATGATGTGAGGAGTAGGGATTGTCATGTAACGGATGCACATATGAGCTAAGGTAAGCTCTCTAATGGAACTAGTGGGGTGCATCCAACTTGTTTGCTCATGAAGACCTAGAGCTCATTTTAGGAGGCTCATCATTGGAATATGCAAACCAAGTTCTATAGTGTAAGGGTCCCCACATAGTTATGCATGATGTATAATCTCTATGTAGTACCAATATAGCAATGGAGTACGAGTGTGGATCTTTCAAAAGGAATAGTAGTGTTGCCCTCTTCTCTCTTTTTATTTCCTTTTCTCTTTTTTTCCTTTTCCTTTTTCTTTTTTTTGTGGCCTCTTTGGCTCTTTCTTTTTATCTCTCATTTGTCCTCTTTGGGATCTTTTGTTTTGTCCACTTTGGGATCTTTTCCTCACATAAGGGCAAGACTCTATGTTTTACATGAATAAGAAGAAAAATCATCACACTTTACAAGAACTACTCAACATAAAGACAAGTGAAAACTATCATGACGTATGCAAATGTATGCCTCCGTCGGTGTAGCAGGATATGCAATGATACTAGTGCGTCAAGTAGCAGTAATGAGGGCAAGGCCCAACTATCATGTGGCTCTATGATCAAGCAAAAGCATGTATGAAATGAAGATCGAATCATGAGATGGTGGATGTTGCAAGGCAATGTATCTCGGAAAGGCTATGGAAATGCCTTAATAGGTAGGTATGGTGGCTCTTTTGAGGAAAGTTATAATGAGGCTTATGTATGACAGAGCATATCATGTCATGGGTTTGGATGCACCGGCGAAGTTTGGACCAACTCTCAATGTGAGAAAGGGCAATGCACGGTACCGAAGAGGCTAGCAAAATATGGATGGTGGAAGTGCCAACAATCGAATACTCACATTAGTCCAAAGAACTCTTACACTTATTATCAATAACTCTCTATCTAGTTAGGAGGTTCACAAAGAGACAAGTACTCGGAGGAGGAGTGTTTGGGGGCATCGTTATGATTGTGCATCCTCGACTCATGGTAACGTGAGGGTACTCTATATATTCCAACCCCTCGAGAGGTTAGCGATCAATTTAGTAGCTAGAGTTCTCAAGTAATTTTTAGTTTTTGAAAAACACACGGATTTCCCAAAATACGACACCTATCACTAATAGGCTCAAGCTCTTGGCACCAATAGTCCAAACATTACTCAAATCAATACCTCAAAACTATTGCAGGTTACTACTATACTTAAATAGCAATCTCAATTACCTGCTCATGCAAGACACACAACTCAGAGCAACAAGCCAACTCTCTAAACAAGATAAGCATGATACTCAAGAGAGTTCGAAAATAAACCTAAATAATAATAGCTCTTAAAAAGATAAGCATGAAAACTAAGAGCTAAGCATGATAGTAGCTACGAAAAGATGAAGAACACACAAAAAAGATAACATGAAAAGCTATGTTGTGTTCTAGAGTGGAATGGAGCGTGTCTCTCTCCCAAACAAGGTAGGCTAGGTTCCGAGTTGTTATGAACAACAAGTAAAACTAAAACAAACTAAAAAGTAAATAGCAGGATGCTCCAAGCATAGCACATATCATATGAAGTGATAAAAATATAGCATGGAGATGGACAAACTGATGATTGTTGATAGAGAAGGGGATGCACGGGGGCATCCCCATGCTTAGACGGTTGAGTGTCCTTTGAATATTTCTTGGGGTGCATGGGGGCATCCCCAAGCTTGAGCGTTTGACACTCCTTTATCTTCTTTCATCATCTCTCCCATCGCATACTTGAAAACTCCCTTCATAGAAAACTCATCATAAGCTGATTAGAGTGGTTAGTTCCCTTAATAAAATAATTCAATACCTGCTGGAAATAAAAAATTTCATGAAAATCTACTGCTTCTCATAATTTCCAAAAGGTTTTTACAAATAAAAAGCAAGCTTAGGATTCTCAAAACAATGAAAACACAAAACATGGCAGAATCTGTGAAAAACAGAACAAAAGGTAGTAAATAATTTACCCGGGGCACTCCTCCGACTCAAACTAAAAACCTCATAACAGATGCCAGAAAGACAATTATATACAACATGCTGTCAAAAAAATGCAGATAAAAAAGTTGATATGGTGATTTTTGGCGAATTGTTCCGTCAAGCAGACAGAATCTGTTTCTGGACATCACGTCACAACTTTTGAACTTTCTTGCAATCGGAGGCTATAACTTGGCACAAAGCTTAAAGTAAAGATACAATGATTTTGCTACAGTAGTAACACACATCAAGACCACTAAATCATAAAGTAAAAACAAATTGGGTTGCCTCCCAACAAGCGCTTTCTTTTATGCCTTTGAGCTAGGCACAATGCAAGAAGGAGGATCAAGATCCTCCGAAGACATCGGAATTATAATAACCTTCAAACAGATTCTCAACAAGTTCATCCTTATCTTTCCTAGAGAACGGGTACCTACCTTTCGCTTTCCAACGTAAGCGTATATGTCCTTTACCTACATAAATGAAGCCTCTCATGGCTCGGAGGAAGTCCCTTCGAAGCACTATATTCCCTTTGTTGGGCTCCACGACGAAGAAATCAACTGTTGCATTCCTTTTAGAGAATGTAACTGGACATCTTTTTACCTTTCCCTGGATTTCAGAAATATCACCATTAGCATGTTCATGATAGGATGAAATTTTTTCCATGTCTAATTAGAGAGAATCATAAACAACTTTTTGCATAGTTGAAACCATGGATCCAATATCACCATAAGCAAGGAAGTATTGGTTAGAGATGCTAATTCTAACAAAAGGTTCCCAGTCATCATCTATTTTCAAAATCTGCTCCTTATCAACCATGGGTTTATGCCTTTCTCTTAAGTCTAGAGCATCTATTTTCCCTTCAATAGTAGCAAGTCTATCTATAATGGTGTCATAACCATGATTATAAACAAGATTATTAGATAGACCATGTATAATATCAAGGGCTCTTGCCTCATCACACTCTAAGAAATGTGCTTTCGCTATAATATCAAGAGAGTGTTTGGACCATATAAAGAGACCATGATAAAAATTTCTAAGCACAATTTTGATAGGCATCCAAGGCATAATTATTTTGTGTGCTTCAAAAATTCTATCCCATGCTTCCTTCATATTTTATCCATTCCTTTGATGGAAATCTAGTACCTCAGATTCCTTCCAAGCATCAAACCTTAACATGCTTGACAACTAAAAGCAAAGTAACTAATTTGTTTTTTTTTTGTTTTTGGTGTAAGACTCTAAAGAAAAAACTAAAAAGAAAACTAACAAGACTAAAAAGCAAAGGTAAAAGATAGTGTGCAACTCCCCTATCTTAAAGACTGGAGTCCCCGGCAACGGCACCAGAAATTTTCTTGATGACGAGTTGATGTATATACTTCTCGCCCCTCGTTGGTTACCCCAAGTGGAAGGTGGAGATGTAGTCAACAACAAATTTCCCTTACATGGAGACTGTAAGGTTTATCGAACCAGGAGGGCTCCTAGGCTCAACAAGTAGGTGTCTTCCACCCTGGCACTAGCAGAAGACGTGGACCTGCACACACAACAAATAACTTTGCTCCCAACGGGTACACAGAGGTTGTCAATCTCTCCGGTCTTATAGTTTGCAAAGGATCAAAACACAAGCGGGAAGGTAATAGTGATTGCAACGGAAATGTAAATGAAAGCGGTAAATGATGGAGGTGTAAACAATGATGGTGATATGGCCGGTGATGGGGTTATAGTCCTAGGGTAGGGTCATAGGCCTGCCCTAAAGGTCCAACCCAAGGACTACCCCTCACAGGGGACAAGGCCCTTAATTAGTTCCGACTGAACTAAGGAGTTCCATTCGTCCAGTCGGTAACAGATCCTCGACCGTCCAGTCGGAGATTAGCATTGGGAGTTTATCAAACTAACCGACTGGATTCCACTCTGTGCATCGTAACCCCCCTGGAGGGAAACGGTCATACGTTTCCATATGCCTTAATTAGCATTTAAGATGTACGTTACCTGTAGTGTAGACATTTATTCGCCACTACTCCACCCTTGTGCACCGAACGGTTGTGGAGGGCAGCGCACTCTATATAAGCCACCCTCCCCCTCTGGTGCAGGGGTTAGCAATTCACGGTATTCGATATTCCACTCGACAACAAGCTCCCTGAGCACTGTAACGTAGGGCTATTACCTCCACCGTAGAGGGGCCTGAACTCATACAACCTCGCCGTATCTAAGGCTCTACCCATTCCTTTCGTACCCTACACATCTACTATCAGGCTTATACCCACGACAGTTGGCGCCCACCGTGGGGCAGGCGTCTAAGCGACTTCCGGCGAGTTTGCGACTACATCACTTCGTCATGTCGTCCGGTGGAGATTCGAGCATGGGTCACGAGCTCCTCTTCGGCGCTCTCTCCTTCATTGTCGACGATTCGGCATGGCTTCGGGACGCCCCTCTCGACGTCGAGGCGCTTCCCCGTCGCGGGGCTACGCACTTCCGTGCCGGCGCCCGCGGCATTCTTCTTCTCCAGCAGTCGGCTCCGGTGTCGACCTACACTGCCATCACGCGCCGCAACAAGCGGTCCCGCCGTCCGCGGCTCCAGCGTTGGGTGCAACACGCCCAGGTGCGCCAGAACGCGTCTTCACAAGTGGCGGTTCTAGAGTCAGTTGTGGTTGCCCCGCCGTCCCAACGCTCGGGCTCGGTTCCGACTGAGTTTCCTTGCGAGTACGGAGGTCGCGGGCCTGCAGCAGAAGTACACATGGCCAATTCCCATGAAGATCCCCGTCAAGCTGGCCGGAACGAGCACGAGATTGGCGAAACGTCCGGCGCGCGTCGTCCGCCTCGCCGTTCTGCCAGTCGGCACACTCGGCGGAGCAACGTGGAGCTGTTACGCACACCCCTCCTCAACTTGGCCGCGGCTGCCAAGATAGCCGATTCCCTTCAGCCGACTGATTCAGAGGCTGGCAGGGGAATCGAGCAAATCTGCGCCCTGTTGCACACGGCGCAGCTGCAAAATTCGGCGTTCTCCCAGTCGCACAACAGGATCTACAATAGTTCTGTTCATGCGAATACGCTTCGGTCAGTTCATAGCCCTGGTTCTCATCAGCGACACAGAGGAGGCAGTCGTTCCATAAATCCCGAAGATCGTCGCTGTTCACGCACCCGTCCGCGGGGTGGGCCCTACGGGCCCCGACATCATGATGATCGGCGTTCAGTCGGCGGCACTTACGACCCAAGGCCCGACGGGAGAGGGCATATCGCCCAGCGGAGGGTCGACAGGGGCCGAGCCCACCGCGATGGTTATGATATTGACCGTCCGAGTGGAAGGAGGACCATCGTTTCTGGTCCCGAGTGTTTCAGTAGAGCCATACGTTCGGCTGACATCCCTCCCAACTTCCAATTGGCGACGGGAATTAGCAAGTTTACAGGAGAGTCCAAGCCAGAAACGTGGCTGCATCATTACCGAGTAGCAGTCCAGATCGGAGGAGGAGACGACCATGTCGCCATGAAGTACCTCCCCCTAATGCTCGACGGCTCGGCGCGAGCGTGGCTGAACCAGTTGGCTCCCTCAAGCATCTACAGCTGGGCAGATCTGGCCCTAGTGTTCGTCGGGACCTTCGAAGGGATGTGCAAGCGCCCTGCTGGCCTCGTGGAGCTCCAGCACTGCATCCAGAAGCAGAATGAGCCCCTGCGTGATTTCATTCAGCGCTGGACAACTCTCCACCACACGGTGGAGAACGTCACGGAGCATCAAGCAGTCCGCGCCTTCAAGGCAGGCGTGCGGTACAGGGATCTGTACCTGAAGTTCGGCCGAATAGGCGACATCTCCATGAGCAAGATGATGGAGATAGCAACACCCTATGCAAATGGCGAAGAAGAGGATCGCATCCGAAGCGGCAAGCACAAAACAGTCGCCGATGGAGATGGGGGCAACACTCGGAAGCAGAAGCAGAAAGCTCCGTCTACTCCGCAGGCAGAAGCTGTAGCTGTAACCAATGCCAAGTTCAAGGGCAAAGGGAAGGCTCAGTTCACCCCCAAGAAGAAACAGTTCAATAACCCCACCCTGCACCAGCCATGTCCGGTTCATACGAAGATGGATGAAGAGGGCAACCCCATATATGCGAAGCATACCACTCGACAGTGTCACCTCCTGATCCAAGGGTTCAGCAAAGGGCAACCGAGTGAGAAGGACAATGAATAGGATGAGGAGGATAAGGAGGATCCGTTCCCCCAAGTCCATGCAACACTGATGATTTTCGCTGACGTCGAGAGCAAGAGTCGACTGAAGCTGGTGAACAGGGAGGTGAACATGGCCACCCCTACCAACCCCAAGTTCCTCAAATGGTCCCAGACTGCGATCACCTTTGACCAGTCAGATCATCCAGCACACGTACCCACCCCAGGGAGACAGGCTCTGGTCGTCGACCCGGTGGTGGAAGGAGTCCGACTGCGCAAAGTCCTCATGGACGGTGGCAGTGGCTTGAACATCATGTATGCCAACACTCTCAAGGGGATGGGCATTCCGATGTCCAAACTCAGCGAGAGCAGCATGCAGTTCCAAGGAGTCGTCCCTGGACGAAAGGCCAAGTCACTCGGCCAGATCGCGTTGGACGTCGTTTTCGGCTCCGACAAGAACTTCCGCAAGGAAAAGCTGATGTTCGAACTGGTCGACTTCCAGAGCGCTTACCACGCGATTCTGGGCCGCCCAGCGTATCCACGTTTCATGGCCCGTCCATGTTATGTATACCTGAAGCTGAAGATGCCGGGCCCGAAGGGCGTGATCACCATCACAGGCAATCGGCAGCGGGCTGAAGAGTGTCTGCAGCAGGGATCAAGAATCGCCGACCAGCAGATGGCCGTCCTCGAGATTGACGAGTACAAGAAAACAGTCGACCCCGCTGACTTGATGCGTTCGAAGAGGCCAGCTTCGGAGTCTGCATTCCAGTCGGCGGGAGAGACGAAGAAGGTCAGCATCCACCCGATGGACGCCACTGCTGCCCTGACAAACATCTCCACCACCCTCGATCCTAAATAGGAAGCCGAGCTCACCCAATTCCTCCGTGAGAACTGGGACATCTTCGCATGGAAACCCTCTGACATGCCAGGTGTACCCAGGGAGTTGGCTGAGCACCGACTGCATGTGGATCCCACCGCTCGGCCTGTCCGAGAACGCTTGCGTCGGTCCGCCGCACATAAGAGGAAGGCAATCGGAGAAGAGGTGGCCAAGCTGTTGGCAGCCAACTTCATTCGCGAGGTTCACCACTCCGAGTGGCTCGCCAATGTTGTCATGGTGCCCAAGAAGGACAAGTCGCTCCGAATGTGCATCGACTTCAAGCACCTCAATAAGGTCTGCCCGAAAGACCATTTTCCGCTCCCCCGCATCGATCAAATCGTCGATTCGACTGCGGGTTGCGAGCGTTTGTCATTTCTTGATGCCTATTCGGGCTATCATCAGATCCGTCTGTATGGCCCCGATGAATTAAAAACAGCCTTCATCACCCCATTCGGGTGCTTCTGCTACATCACTATGCCATTCGGTTTGAAGAATGCAGGAGCTACCTTTATGCGCATGATCCAAAAATGTCTCCTCGACCAGATCGGTCTGAATGTGGAGGCGTATATGGATGATATCATAGTCAAGTCACGCAAAGGTTCCGACCTGCTGACTGACTTGGCAGAAATGTTCGCCAACCTTCGTAGGTACGATATCAAGCTCAACCTCGCCAAATGTTCATTCGGTGTTCCCAGCGGGAAGTTACTCGGTTTCTTCATTTCCGAACGAGGGATCGATGTCAACCCCGAAAAGATCGGGACCATCGTCCGAATGGAGAGGCTGGTCAGAATACACGATGTTCAACGTCTCACAGGTTGCCTAGCGGCTTTGAGCAGGTTCATCAGTCGACTCGGTGAAAAAGCACTTCCTCTGTACCGACTCATGAAGAAATCAGATACTTTCGAGCAGACAGACGAAGCCCAAGTCGCATTCGACGACCTCAAAATCCTACTTTCCACCTAGTCGGTTCTTACTGCTCCACTCAGTCAAGAGCCCCTTCTTTTGTATATCGCGGCTACAAATCAAGTCGTCAGCACTATTCTTACAGTCGAACGAGAAGAAGAAGGCAAAGCATACAAAGTTCAGCGGCCAGTGTATTACGTCTCCGAAGTCCTGACTCCTTCCAAGCAGAGGTATCCCCACTATCAAAAACTCATCTATGGGATTTACATGACTGCGAAGAAGGTAGCCCATTATTTCCAAGACCACTCGGTGTCTGTCGTTTCTGATGCTCCATTGTCGGAAATCCTCCACAATCGAGACGCATCAGGCCGAGTGGCGAAGTGGTCAATGGAGATGTTGTACTGCGTATCAAGTTCGAGGCCCAGAAAGGTATTAAGTCTCAAGGTCTGGCTGACTTCATAGCAGTGAGGAAGCTTGAGAAGAAGTTTGAAGGTCTAGAACTCCACGATGTTCCGCGACTGAAGAACCAAGCAGCTGATGAGTTGGCAAAACTCGGATCCACTCGGAGACCAGTCCCGAGTGACGTCTGCCTCGAGCACCTCCACCTTCCCTCAGCCAAAGAAGATCCTTTCACAGAGGAACCAGCACAACCAAAGAGCTCGTCTGATCCGACTGAAGTCGACGTACCTGCTGTGGTTGATCTGATCATGGAGATTCTTGCTGTCATCCCTGATTGGACTGTGCCGATCATTGCATATATCCTAAGGCAAGAATTACCAGAAGACGAAGTCCAGGCCCGGCAGATAGTCCGTAGGTCGAAGTCGTTCAGTGTCATTGATGGCCAGTTGTACAAGGAAAGCGTTTCAGGCGTTCTTCAACGATGCATCTCCACAGAGGAGGGACAGTTAATCCTGGAAGATATTCACTTGGGAACCTGCGGTCATCACGCCTCTTCGAGGGCGATCGTCGCCAAAGCGTTCAGAGCTGGTTTCTTCTGGTTGCCGGCAAACGAAATGGCTAAAGATATGGTCGACCGATGCGAAGGCTATCAGTTCTACTCCAACAAGTCCCACAAGCCAACATCTGCGTTGAAGACAATCCCTCTTGTGTGGCCGTTTGCAGTATGGGGATTAGATACAGTCGGTCCATTCAGGACAGGCCAAGGAGGATACACACATTTGTTGGTGGCAGTCGACAAGTTCACAAAATGGATTGAAGCCAAGCCCATCAAGAAGCTCGACGCCCTAACAGCCATCAAGTTTGTCAGGGACATCATCTCCAGATTCGGTGTACCTCACAGCATAATCACGGACAACGGGACAAACTTTGACTCGGACAGATTCAAAGGTTTCTGTGCAAGCCAAGGTATCCGAGTGGATTTTGCTTCCATCGCGCATCCTCAATCCAACGGACAAGCAGAGCGGGCGAATGGACTTATTCTGCAAGGTTTGAAGCCCCGACTCCTGCGAGAGGTGGGACATGCCGCTGGCGCATGGGTCACCGAACTACCTTCAGTGCTTTGGGGTCTCCGCACAACCCCGAACAGATCTACAGGGCGATCACCGTTCTTCCTCGTTTACGGAGCAGAAGCAGTCCTTCCGAGTGACTTGCTTCACAATGCTCCACGAGTCGAACTCTTCTCCGAAGCTGAAGCAGAACAAGCAAGGCAAGATGGAGTGGACCTTCTGGAGGAGGAGCGCGAGATGGCACTGACTCGCTCAACCATTTATCAATAGGATCTGCGGCGCTTTCACGCACGCCACGTCAGGAGTCGCACGTCCCAAGCAGGCGACCTGGTGCTCCGAGTGGATCAGCAAAGACCTCACAAGCTGGCTCCTGCCTGGGAAGGACCCTTCATCATCTCCAAGGTGCTGAACAACGGAGCATACAGACTCTACAATATCGACAGGGAGACAGACGAGCCGCGAGCATGGAACGAAGATCTCCTGAAGCGCTTCTACACATGACCGTCGACTGAAGCGATGTAAAAAGCAAGTATTGATGAAATAATATAAAGCAGATTGAGCTTTTGCAGATTCAGAATTCTTCCGAGGTCACATACTCCGGTATCCAAAAAAAAACTTAGCTCAATCCAGAATCGCCTAAGTTCTAATTTTCTCCGAGTGTGCACTAAACGCCGCACTCGGGGAATTAGCTGCGATCCAGAATCGCCTAAGTACTAACTTTCTCCGAGTGTGCACTAAACGTCGCACTCGGGGGCCTAGCTGCGATCCAGAATCTCCTAAGTAATAACTTTCTCCGAGTGTGCACTAAACGTCGCACTCGGGGGCTTAGCTGCGATCAAGAATCGCCTAAGTACTACCTTTCTCCGAGTGCGCACTAAACGTGGCACTCGGGGGCTTAGCTGCGATCCAGAATCGCCTAAGTACTAACTTTCTCCGAGTGAGCACTAAACATCGCACTCGAGGACTTAGCTGCGATCCAGAATCGCCTAAGTATTAACTTTCTCCGAGTGTGCACTAAACGTCGCACTCGGAGACTTAGCTGCGATCCAGAATCGCCTAAGTACTAACTTCCTCCGAGTGTGCACTAAACGTCGGACTTGGGGACTTAGCTGCAATCAAGAATCGCCTAAGTAGTAACTTTCTCCGAGCGTGCACTACTCGTCACACTCGAAGACTTAACTGCGATCAAGAATCGTTGAAATAGGAAAGCTTCCCGCGACTGTATCCTACAGATACACTCGGGGACTCAGCAGACCCTCATTGAGGCTCATGTGGATGTCAAGACAACTGACAATTACATGAGTAACAACTCGATCCGAGTGCAGCATGTCCGTCGCACTCGGGGACTTAGCTGCGATCAAGAATCGCCTAAGTACTCTATTACCTTCGAGTGTATCCTACAGATACACTCGGGGACTCATCACACCCTCATTGAGGCTCGTGTGGATGTTAAGACAAATGACAATTACATGAGTAACAACTCGCTTCAAGTGTAGCATGTCCGTCGCACTCGGGGACTTAGGTGCGATCAAGAATCGCCTAAGTACTCTATTACCTTCGAGTGTATCCTATAGATCCACTCGGGGACTCAACAGACCCTCATTGAGGCTCATGTGGATGTCAAGACAACTAACAATTACATGAGTAGCAGACCCTCATTGAGGCTCATGTGGATGTCAAGACAACAGACATGGGTAAGAACTCGCTCCGAGTGCGGCATATCTGTCGCACTCGAAGACTTAGCCGCGATCATGAATCGCCTAAGTACTCTATTACCCTCGAGTGTATCCTACAGATCCACTCGGTGACTTGGCAGACCCTCAGAGAGGTTCACACAGATGTCAAGGAAACTGCCAATTACATGCTCCGCATGTTTCCCATTGGCTTCACCAAGAAACGCGAAACAAAACTCGAGCCAAAATTGCAACAGAAGAGCAAACGATTTGATTCAAATTCGAAGTTCACCTAAAGATGGTTCACTCGGTGCGGATCAAGATTACCCGCACCAAACCAAGAATGTGACGGCCAACAGAAGTGACCAAGGTTTCTTACAACCAACACTCGGCATACCGAGGTAAAAGTTTTCTTACGCGTCGTCCGGGTTGGCGCGAGGACTGGAGGGCTCCACGAATGTGTCCAAGTCGACCCCGTCGGCGATGCGGGTGGCACTCTCAAGGAAGGTTTCCATGAAGTCTTCGAATCGAAGTTTCTTCGTGTTGGCGACCTTCAACGCTTTCAGCTTCTCCTTGCACACCTCTTTGCAATGCACTCGGACCAGGGACAGAGCGACATCTGCACCACAGTGAGCCGCAGATTTCTTCCATGACTGCACCCGGTTTGGGACCTCCTCCAGTCGAGTCATCAAGTTTTCCATCTCATGCCGCGACTCATCTTCCGGCCAAAGCTCCTTGTCGATCCGGCCGACGACTTCTCTCAGTCGACCGATGAAAGGACCAACTTTGCCCACGCGAATGTGCGCTGCAAGCAGATCTCGATTGTCGTCCTCGCCGAGTGGAATGTTCTCACGAATCGACCGCTCCAAGTCAGCCGCTTCAGCTTCAGCGTCCATGCAAAAATCTGCAAACACAGGACAAGCAAACAATAAGCGCCGAATGTAGCGCATGTACCACAAGCACTCGGAAAAACAGGACTTACCACCCAGACGCGTCATCATTTGCCGAGCCCAGTCACCAACGTATTTCTCCTACGCTATACACCGCTTGTTCAGGACATTCATTTGCCCCATCAGATCAGACCTTTGCGCCTTCATCTTCTCAACTTCAGCAGTCAGTGCCTTGTTCGCTTCACGAGCCCGCTCCAACGACTTCTCTCGTTCCACCAGAACCTCCTTCATACCAGCCATTGCAATCAGTGCCGCATCCAGCTCACCGGCAAACTAAACCTTTTCCGCCCTAAGAGTCTCGTATGATGTCCCCATCTCACAAGTTTTCTGCCAGCCAGCACCAAGAGACGATCAGACAAATCCAACACTAAAAAGTCTAAGTTCTTCAGACCCCTGCCGACACAACCAGTCAACAGCGGTCTCGGGGACTACACCCAGTGGGTTCACTGAGAGTAACCCCACTGGCATGAAACTCAAACAGGTCCGCCCTATTGAGATACATGACAACACCTACGCCTACAAGGCTAATACTACCCAACCTGAGTAAAATTATTCTCGGGGACTCTTACAGTAGGTGCACTCCGAGTGCCCCAACTGTTAGCAGTCGACCATATTATTTACGGATCTGACCAAGTCAAAGACAATATGCGTAAAGACAACTGCCGGTGCAAGCACTCGACAGAAGTCTCGGGGACTACACCCACTGGGTTCACTCAGAGTGAACCCATTGCAAACATCATACGGTATACGAGCACACCCAGTGGGTTACAAGAGAAAAGTAAATACTTACTAGCCCACTTACTCGGATATCGTCCCGTAGCTCCAAGCTCCGCTGGTACAAGGATGCGATGGAGTCGTACGCCTTCTTGCCTTCTCCCGCCATCAGCTCCGCCTGCACCATGGCCCCCTTGGCCGCTCCCACTGATCCTCCGGGAGGCACTAGACGTTGAACCCTACATTCGACGGGCCTGGCATCGTTGGAAGCTCCTTGGGCATCCCAAAGCCCGCCCCAGTCGGTTCAGCAGCCACCAGCGCCTCCTCAGTCGGCGGCATCGCTTCAGTCGGCGGCACGTCCGCGGCGAGAGCAGTAACTGGCGGGACAGCCTCAAGGACAGGCTCTGCAGCTTGCTCGGGTCTCCCCTGATCACCCTCATCCACATAAATCACCCCTGCCAGACCGAACGGCGCGAGATCTCAGGAAAAGAAAGGGGCAAAACCGAAGACAGAATTCGCGATGCGATAGTATAAAACTTTCGGAATCGCTACAACGCACCTGGCTGGGACGAGACGACGTTGTCCGCGTCCATGGGATCATCCTCCTGGCGCGCCGGAGAGGTGGCAGAGGTGGCAACCCTGTCGAGTGAAATTCATTCGACCATCAAACAGGAGTTCAATCGAATATCAGAAGAAGAACAATGCACTTACGTTGAGGTGACGGGAACAGCGACCCTCATCCGCGGCAAAGCGTTCCGAGGTTTAGATCCGCTCGGTTTAGCCACCTTGGAAGGCTGACCCGCAGGCTCAGCAGCAACGTCCCTGGTCCTCTTGGTGCTTCGAGCACTCGGGACCACGGGAGCAGTGGGGGGAGCACTCGAGGATGCTGGAGGGGCCGAGGGAACTGCAGGTTCATGTCAGCGCTTGGTTCGGTGCTCTGGCAGCGGGGCCGGCGAGTCCTGCTCTTCGTCTTCCTCCTCCTCCTCACTAGACTCTTCCACAGTTTCCCCGCTGTCGGAGACATACTCGGCGCACTCCACGCTGCCCTCTTAGCTGCCCTCCTCCTCCTCCTTGGCCGGGTTCCCGTTTGAGACAGGGGAAAACCAGTTGGTCCACTTCTGCATAGAATACAGTCGGTGACATCAGACGCCAGGCAGAGATTCAAGAAAGCAATAAAACTAAGACAGATACGTGCACTCGACAAATGGTACTCACCTGGTTTGGAGGAGGATTGTCCGCGCAGAAAGCCCTCACTCGCCGAGACCCTCTGGGGTTCTCACAGGCGCCTATGATCTGGAGCACCCACGACGCCACCTTCTCCTCGGTCACGCCCAAGACGTTGGTCCGAGTGGAGTCTTCGGGCCCCGTGTAGTGACACATGGCGTGGTCGCGAGCCTGCAGTGGTTGTATGCGCCGACCGAGGAAAATCTCCAGCAAATCTATGCCAGTGACTCCCCTTCTAACGACATCTGCGAGTGCTACGACGAGAGGCTGGATGTCAACCTTCTCCGCCTTCGTGAGCGCAAGCTGCTTAGGCGGAGCGGGTCGATCTAAGCTAAAGGGAGGCAACCCTGTTGTGGCATTCGGGCAGGCAACGTCCTGGCAGTAGAACCACGTCGACTGCCAGTTCCTAACTGACTCCATCAGGTGAAGGGCAGGATAACTACTCCTACTCTTCCTCTAGAAACCTAAGCCTCCGCAGAGCTGGAGAAGGTGTGTCTTATCATCCTACTGGTGAAGTCGTTTGATAGTTTGGGATCTAGCAGAGAAAATATGTTTGAACAGCCCCCAATGGGGAGGACAGCCGATGAAGCACTCGCACATGACTATGAAAGCAGAGAGATGAGCTATAGCATTCGGGGGAAAGTGGTGAAGCTGCGCCCCGAAGTGGTTCATGATGCCTTTGAAGAAAGGATGCGGGGGTAGAGAGAAACCTCGATATACGTGGCTGAGCAGCAGGACGCGCTCCCCCTCCCGGGGCGCCGGCTCGATCTCATCCTCCGTCGGCAGCCTCCACGACTTGTGCACGATCATCCCGTGCTCCACCAGCTGCAGCAGGTCCCCCTCCGTCACCTTGGAGGGGAGGAAGTCTCCGTGGATCCACCCCGCCGGCAACGCTCGCTGCCGCCGCCGAGTAGGAGCCGCCGCCTTCCCCTTCTTCTTCTTCGCCTCCAGCTTGCTGGTCTGTCCCTTGGTCATGGTAGAAGCTGCGGGTCCGCGAAGGAGAAGGAAAAGGAGGAAGCTTGGGTGCGCAGGGGAAGGCGACAGGAGCGGAGCAAGCAAAGGCAAGAGATTCGGCGAGCGTAACGAGAAAACCCTCGCTGCTGGGGTTTAAGTAAGGTTCCGACTGTGTCACTGGCTGGTGGCCCCGAAACCTTATCCCCCGGCCAACCGCGGCGATATCAGTGGAGAAGATGAAGGCGCGAGAATCGAGGCGTCAGGCGCTACTCGAGCGCGATGGCGTATCCCCGCTGAGCACGCGGTAACCGAAATTTGAGGATCCCGGAAAATCCGCCGCTGTCAGTTGACTGGTCACGTCAGAAGATGTCGCGGAAGCACTCGGTTTCCGACAGTTTGTTTCGCAACTACTTCCACTCGGATCATTGATCAGAGAAGATAAAATGGATCGAGGCAAGCAACGCCAAAGTCACATCCGTTCCAGTCGGATCCAAACTTCGAGCATCGCTTCGTCGTTCCAACCCCAATCCATTCGGGGACTAATGATGGGGTTAAAGTCCTAGGGTAGGGTCATAGGCCTGCCCTAAAGGTCCAACCCAAGGACTACCCCTCACAAGGGACAAGGCCCTTAATCAGTTCCGACTGAACTAAGGAGTTCCATTCATCCAGTCGGTAACAGATCCTCGACCGTCCAGTCGGAGATTAGCATTCGGAGTTTATCAAACTAACCGACTGGAGTCCACTCTGTGCATCATAACCCCCGTCGAGGGAAACGGTCATACGTTTCCATATGCCTTAATTAGCATTTAAGACGTACGTTACCTGTAACGTAGACATTTATTCGCCACTACTCCACCCCTGTGCACCGAACCGTCGTGGAGGGCAGCGCACTCTATATAAGCCACCCTCCCCCTCTGGTGCAGGGGTTAGCAATTCACGGTATTCGATATTCCACTCGACAACAAGCTCCCTGAGCACTGAGACGTAGGGCTATTACCTCCACCGTAGAGGGGCCTGAACTCATACAACCTCTCCATAGCTAACGCTCAGCCCTTTCCTTTCGTACCCTACACATCTACTGTCAGGCTTATACCCACGACAACCGGAGTCACATGCTGTTCACTAGTGATGTCTCTCTCCCAAAAGACAATAAACGACTATGCTAGGGTAAACAAATCACAGTTGGGCAATTGACAGAATTATGATCGCACGACAATGCTAATTATGCTCCTTGATAGTTAGAGGTTCAATATTAATGGGAAGTACGCCAAGACAAGTAGACCGTTTATTCATCAGCATCTACTTACTAATCATCCACCTTGAGGTATCTATCGAGAACACCTCTCCGGTATTATGTTGCAAACCCCACCCAAAGTGTAAACTCAAAGCAATGGACAACTTCATTAACGAACTATGCGTAAGGTAAGCAATCCTTGCAACCGTGGTCACAAGCACCGTTGTTTTGTTCCTGGTGGCAACAAGCACATCCCCTAGTCTCATGTTTCTGTGACTCAAGCTAGACATCGAGGGGCCCGAACTCACAATTATGCATAACGCTCCCTCTTGGAGTTACGATCTACTACTTGGCCAAAGCAATAAAAAGCAATAGAGAACATGCATGAATCATTAAGGAACATTATATAAAAGGATAATAAAATATATAACTTATAACAAACTGAACATAATCTCATAATCCATCGGATCCCAACAAACCGAGCATAGAAATAGCAAGAGAATTACATAGATGCCTTGATCATGTAGAGCAGCTCACAAGGACTAACCATTGAAGCACATGATTGGAGAGAAGACAGCACATAGCTACTGGTAATAGACTCATGATCCAAGGAGGACTACTCACGGCATGTCCGGGAAGCGTCCATGGTGGTGCAGAAGCTCCCGGAGGTCAATCCTCCCTGTGACAGGGTGCCGGGAAGAGGTCTCGTGACGCTCCTGATCTCGGAAGCGCTGCGGCGGCAGAACGATGGAGAAATTCGCGATTCTAGAAAGTCGATGTGGGTTTCCTCTCGGGACTCTAAATATAGGCCAAAGGAGGGCACCGGAGGAGGTGGGACCCACCCAGGCGACCTCCTGGCATGGCCGAGGGCCTGGCCGTGCGAGAAGGCTGCCTGGGAGGCCCGTGCCCCCCCTCTGGCCCTCCTTCGGTGATTCGTAAGCTTCTATTTCGCTAATTTTTGATATATTTTTCCGGATTTTTTTGGGCTTCGGAAAATTGGGTAAAAGCCCCTGCAAAATAGATATCAGCAGACAGAAACTGGCACTGGGTGCACTAAGTTAGTAGGTTAGTCCAAATATGTGTAAAATGATATAAAAGTGTAGCAAAACATATAACAATGTCGCCCAAAAGATCATGGAACAAGTAGAAATTATAGTTACGTTTGGGACGTATCAACATCCCCAAGCTTAATTTCTGCTCGTTCTCGAGTAGATAAATGATAACACAATAATTTTTATGGTGACATGATAACACACATATAAGAACTTCCTAGTAAAGCAAGTGAGATATGCAATTCAAATCAAGACAATAACAAGCAAGAGCCTATATCTAGTATTGAATTTAGCAAAGTAAGAACATAAAGGTGCAAGAGCTCTCGCTGTCCGTGACTCGAATGTCTCCAAATGGTGTTTGCGTGCAAGAAGTGGGAGATGGGTTGGTATTATAAATATTTTTAATTGAGAACTCAATCTAGTAAACCTCACACTTAGTCTCCTTCGGAATCTTATTTTGACTCATCCCCAGTCCACTTGTTAGGCACAAGTCAAAATGATCCTCTCCCTTTCGATTTTGAGCACTCATGCAATGGATGAGCGTAAGCAAGATATGTTGGCACTTAGGATTAGAAATAGAATAATGATGGGGAAGGAAAACAAAAAGGTGTGAAAGGCTCACATCAATGAGGACAACCATAGGCGAGAGAAAGCCAAATGATAGATATGTTGTGAGGAGTAGGGATTGCCATGTAACAGATGCACATATGAGCTAAGGTAAGCTCTCCAATGGAACTAGTGGGGTGCATTCAACTTGTTTGCTGATGAAGACCTAGAGTTCATTTTAGGAGGCTCATCATTAGAATATGCAAAACCAAATTCTATAGTGCAAGGGTCCCCACATAGTTAAGCATGATGTATAATCTCTATGTAGTACCAATATAGCAATGGAGTACGAGTGTGGATCTTTCAAAAGGAATAGTAGTGTTGCCCCCTTCTCTCTTTTTTTCTTTTTTTTGTGGCCTCTTTGGCTCTTTCTTTTTATCTCTCATTTGTCTTCTTTGGGATCTTTTGATTTGTCCCCTTTGGGATCTTTTCCTCACTTAAGGGCAACACCCTATGTTTTACATGAATAATTAAAAAAATAATCACACCTTATAAGAAGTACTCAACATCAAGACAAGTGAAAACTATCATGATATATGCAAATGTATGCCTATGCCAGTGTAGCAGGATATGCAATGATACTAGCGCGTCATGTAGTAGTAATCAGGGCAAGGCCCAACTATCATGCGTCTCTATGATCAAGCAAAAGCATGTATGACATGAAGATCCAATCATAAGATGGTGGATGTTGCATGGCAATGTATCTCGAGCTATGGAAATTCCTTAATAGGTAGGTATGGTGGCTGTCTTGAGGAAAGATATAATGAGGATTATGTATGAAAGGGCGTATCATGTCATGGATTTGGATACACCGGCGGAGTTTGGACCAACTCTCAATGTGAGAAAGGGCAATGCACGGTACCGAAGAGGCTAGCGAAATACGGATGGTTGTGGGGACCCCGACTTACGAGTCGAGATCGCCAAATGTACGTGCTCAATGATCCCAGAGATCAATGCTCACCAAACACACAGATACTGAATAATAAGAGTCTTACATCCAAGTACCGAATTATTACATCACGTGACCGAATGGCCAAGTTCACAAGGTAGAGCCTATAAGGCCAAATCACACTGATACAACTAGTAGCGGAAATTATAGGGCTAAGCGGGTGCCCATGCCATCAGCCTACGCCAACAGGCATTCTGACTGGGAAGTGTCCTAGTTCGCACGGGCGTCTCTGAAGACGTAATCATCTCCAAACTCCGGTCCTTCCATGTCTGGTCAATAATATAACCAGTGGCAAGCCAATGAGTACTTTTGAATGTACTCGCAAACATCCCATGATATGAACAATGCAAGTGAAGGATAACAATATCATGCTTCTTTGGTGGATATCTCTTGGTGGCAAGTAAACATGATCACGGGTATGCATCATAAGTTAAGAACTACTTTTGAAGAACAAGTTATAGATATGAACATATCTGTTGAGGGTTGAACCATCCGGGTTCACCCTATATGCCACGTCACCAAACTTGGTCTTATCATTACTTTCATAATGACACCATGTAACACATACGCACACACGCTTGGTTTTTGCGGAAACAAATGGACGTAGTTTAAGTGGGATTACCCAAGTATCCTTGACCATGGACAAGACTATTCGAATAGTTTTACACTCTGCAGAGGTAGTACGCTGGACCCACGAGATCCGGGAAACTTCCGTGTCATCCATGACTCATGGTATATGACACACCCGAGGTAAGTACCCGATCAATGCCTTTCTTCTGACGATACTAGCCAAAGAGGTCCACTCGATAGGTACCCAACCCACATGTTGTACGTCTTACGAGAACCGACTCTGGAGAGTATCAACCATGCGGGGACCAACGGTGTGCCTGGAACACATAAAAACGGCATAGTCGCCCTACCTCGCACGACCCCATCACGAGAGTGACCACATATCACTCCCGCCACTAGTAATGTGGCTCTTTGCTAGCACGGACCAGAGTAATCAACACATCCCCGTCCCGTAAGGGGTAAGATTGTCGTACATGTAAGGTTGGTACGGTCGACACATCATAAATCTAATCCCATTTCCGAAACCATACTCACACAAATACCCGGTGCACCACTTCACCAAAAGTGCCCACCTATCTCATCATTACCCTCGAGCATTAGTGGCACCCGATGGGGTTTTCATAATCTTTGATTTATACTATCATCATGCTCATGCTAATATTATTCTAGCTTTACTTGTCAACATGATATTAGCATGACCCTCATAGGTGGTAGGATAAAGCTCAATGCATGTGCTCCGATGGAGCCATTGATAACATCACATCAATGATTTAACGGCAGTTATGATCATATGCAACGGAATTATTTGCTACACTAGCATGCAATATAACATATGCTTAGTCATGGTCAAAGGGCTGCTTGCCTTGGTCAGCTAGGTATCCGGGGTCTTCGAGGTCTTCCGCTCTAATTCCCTCGTCACACGGATTTTCTATCGTCGTCAAAAGGATAAAATAAGAAATAGCTCACTCCAAAACATATCACAAAGTCATTTTAAAAATGTTGGTTAATTTTGATAAATCTAGGTTGTTATTTTAAAAATATTTGCCTCTGATTCCAATGAAGGAATATTTTTTAAAATCAACTAAACAGAAGCAAAACTATTCCAATTTAATCCTTTTTATTATTATAAAACAGAATAGTTGCTGCAAAAATGCAACCAATGGTTCTATTAAATACTACATATTTTTAGAAGAATAATAGTGGAAAAATTATATTTTTACATTGGTTAAATATTTTTATAAAAATCTTTGAAAATCGAGTTTTTAAAGTAAAGAAAAAGGGCTACATCCCCTGGCCTGGCTTGCCTGGGACTGGGCCGTCCCAAAGGCCAGCCAGCTAGCCTGCCCAGGCGCGCGCGCCATCAGGTTTGAACCTCACGTGCGGGCCCATGCGGGCAGCGGCTGCGGGCAGCGAGGGAGAGAGAGTTGGGCCACGGACACGTGTGGCACACCTGTCGGGGTCGTCTCCTACCTCTGGCCAGAGAGGAGGAGGAGCACGCCGGCGTGGCTACCGACGCCCTCGGGCCCCAACAAAGACGGAAATGGGTCCGACTCGTCGTCTCCTACCTGTTGGTGGTCGAAACAACGACGGAGAGGCTCTCGTTCACCGGCGACGAGGAGGCCGTGGCAGAGGAGTTTTGGGCGAAGGTCGAGGGGGTAGCTAGGGGCACGGATTAGCTTGGGAAAGTTGGGGGAAAGCTCCGTGAGGTCAAGGGGAGTGGTTTGGTGGGCAGAGGGATGCAGGAGCCATCGTGTAGCCGGAGATCGACCAGAGCTCTGAGGCGGACGGGCCTCGATCGATCTCGAGCACCGGGGCTCTGCTGGCTTGCTGAGGTGGCTAGGGAGGTTCTAAAGGTTGCTCGGATGCTGTCTTAGGGGTGCTAGAGCGAGGGGGGGCTATTTATAGGTCCGCGACGGTGAGCCGACTCGGGAGCGCCGTTGACTCATCGTGGCGCACATGGGGGTGCAGAGAGGAGCTGGGGTCGAAACCACGGTCTCAGGATATGGTTTTGGACTGTCAGAACCTACTGCGAGGAAGGGCGAGAGAGGGGAGTCGAGCATTAGTGGCCGCGCAACTCTGGCCGTTACTGGTGAGCGCGGGCACGCGTCGCACAAGCTCTATCACGGGAGAGGAGGGGCCCTGATGGTCGCCTGATGCAGAGGGGTTGTCGGGAAGAAGTTGGACACCTCGGGGGAGGCTAGAACTGGCCGAGGGTGTCGCCCCCACCTTGGAGTTCTCTGTAGCGCGCCCAGAGCGCAATTTTGGCATGCGACAACACGCTGGCGCGCTCTGAGGTGCTTTGGACGTGTCTAGCATGTCCTGGGCACTGGCTGGGATGAGGCTAGCCATTGAAGTCGCGTGGGAGGTTGAGCTGGTCAAGGGAGACAAGAGAAACATGTGTCGTGAGCTTTGAGCTGATGTTTGGGGCTCGGCATTGATACTGACCACCTAATCTGAGAGTTTGGGGCAAAGGGGTTGGGTTTAGCTATGGCTAGAGGGGCTTTTACCCATCTGCCAGGAGGTGCTCGATAGTGCTTTGGGGTGGTTGCACCCAACCACTGGTTCTGCAACTTAACAAGATTTGGTTTGGTGCTCAAACATGGGGTTTCACCAACTTTGAGCGCCATTGGACAAGTTTAGCTTTGTAAACTTGAAAACTTCACCATTTGACCAGATCTGTTCCTTCCAAAGAGAGTGTGAGCAAACTAAGTCCCACAAATCCCATTTTTGGTGTGGAAACCTCATTTGAGGTATTAGGCACTCCTGTAAAGTTTCAACATCAGTGGACAAACTTTGCTATGTAGAGTTGCTCTAACTTCAATCTAGACAGAAGGGGTTTTGCAGTTATTTGGTGTCCTTAATCACCTTGGATCAAGGTGAAACTTTATGTCTACACCAAATATGGCTTGGGGATACCACTGGAATTTTCTAGGAATTTATTGAGAATATTTGCTTTGGAAATATTTCAAAAGGTCAAAACAGACAGGAATGGTTTTCACGGTTTTACTCAAATATTAATAATGTAAATAGAGGTTAAAAATCTTATGTATGGAAAATATATGTCCTTCTGATCATCTCCAAATTTAATCAGATTTTCTAAGGCAGAAAGGTATTTTTCCTTATAGGAATACCATTTCTGGCCTAAAAAATGGGCATGCAATTAAATTAGAAAAATAATTCACAAAATTATTATTTCGTGGTTTGGGTTCACTAAAATGGTGCTAGAATCAGATCACCAACTTTGGGTAAAAACACTCCTTGCCATCAAGGGCATGTAGTGCAACTCAAAGCAGGGTTTTATCTTATCAAGATATGAGAAAAGGGTTTGCAAATAATTTGATCTTGAGAGATGTGGTTTTTATCATCACATGATCAAGCACACAAGCATACAATGGAAATCATGGCACTCATAACATTAGTTTTGAAAAGTTATAATAAGCTCAGATTTTTGCATTACAGAGAAAGATGGAACTGAAAACAGGGTGTGACAGACCTATCCCCCTTACAAGAATCTCGTCCTTGAGATTCCTAAGCTGGGTGCTAAAAAGGTTTGGAAACTCAGATCGGAGATAGTCTTCACGCTGCCATGTTGCTTCTGCTTCGCTGTGGTTGCTCCATTAAACCTTGAAATATTTTATGGTGCGGCTTCTGGTGCAACACTCTGCTTCATCCAGGATGCGGATCAGCTTCTCGCCGTAGGTGAGGTCTGGCTGAAGGTCGATGGCCTGATGGTCAATGTACTTGTAAAGATCAGGATGGTTTGGCACTTGAAGACACTTCCGAAGTTGTGACACGTGGAAGACGTTGTGCACACCCGAAAGATCCTGAGGTAGCTCCAACTGGTAAGCAACCTCTCCACGCCTTGTCGTGATCTTAAAAGGTCCAATGAACCTTGGAGTAAGTTTCCCTTTAACATAGAAATAGTTGGTTCCCTTAAGAGGGCTGACACGGAGGTACACCTCGTCTCCGGGAATGAACTTCACATCTCTGCGGTGAGAATCCGCATAGGTCTTTTGTCGCGACTTGGCTACTTTTAGGTTTTCTTGGACAAGCTGCACCTTCTCTTGTGCGTTGTGCAAAACTTTCGGCCCAAAAATCAACCCTTCACCAGTTTCGGACCAGTTGAGCGGGGTGCGTGTCGTGGGTATAAGCCTGACAGTAGATGTGTAGGGTACGAATGAGATGGGCGGAGTCCTAGCTACGGCAAGGTTGTATGAGTTCAGGCCCCTCTGCGGTGGAGGTAACAGCCCTACGTCTCAGTGCTCTCGGAGCTTGTTGTCGAGTGTAATATGGAATACAATGATTTGCTAACCCCTCTACCAGTGGGGGAGGGCGGCTTATATAGAGTGCGCTGCCCTCCACAACGGTTCCGGTACGGGGGTGGAGTAGTGGGGATTGAATGCGTACGTTACAGGTAACGTATGCTCTAAATGCTAATAAATGCACCCGGAAACGTATGGTTGTTTCCCTCCAGAGAGGTTACGATGTACCGAGTGTAGCCAGTCGGTTAGCCTGGTATCCTCCGAATGCTAGTCTCCGACTGGATGATTGAGGACCTGTTACCGACTGGATGATGGGGACTCCTTAATTGAGTCGGGACAGACTTAGGGCCCTGTCCTTTGTGTGGGGTAGTCCTTGGGTAGGACCTGTATGGCAGGCCTATGACCCTACCCTAGGACTATGACCCCATCATTAGTCCCCGAATGGATTGGGGTTGAAACGACGAAGCGGTGCTTGAAGTTCGGATCCGACTGGATTAGATTCGGCTTGGGCGTTGCTTGCCTCTATCCATTTTATCTTTTCTGACCAACGATCCGAGTGTTTCTGCGGGAGCCGAGTGTTTCTGCGGCATCTTTTGACGCGACCGGTCAACTGACAGCGGCGGATTTTCCGGGATCTCAAATTTCGGGTTCCGCACGCTCAGCGGGGATGACGCCAGCGCACTCGAGTAGCGCCTGACGCCTCGATTCTCGCGCCTTCAACTCCTCCACTGATATCGCCGCGGCCGGTTGGGCGGATAAGGTTTCGGGGCCACCCGCCAGTGACCCAGTCGGAACACTATTTAAATCTGGGCGGCGAGGCTTCTTCGTTACGCTCGCCGAATCTTTCGCTCTCGCCTGCTCCGTCTTCCTCGCCACCTCCAGAGCTCCTACACTCCTTCCTTCTCCTTCCTCTCGAGGGTTCGCCGTCGTCTCCATGACCAAGGGTCAGACCAGCAAGATGGAGGTGAGGAAGAAGAAGGGCAAGGCGGCGGCGCCTGCTCAGCAGCGGCAGCGGCCGCTGCCGGCGGGGTGGATCCAAGGAGACTTCCTCCCCTCCACGGTGACGGAGGGAGACCTGGTGCAGCTGGTGGAGCAAGGAATGATCGTGCATAAGTCCTGGAGGCTACCGACGGAGAATGAGGTCGAGCCGGCGCCCCGGGAGGAGGAGCGCGTCTTGCTTCTCAGCCACGTCCATCGAGGTTTTTCTTTACCCCCGCATCCTTTCTTCAAGGGTATCATGAATCACTTCGGTGCCGAACTTCACCATTTCCCTCCGAATGCCATCGCCCACCTTTCTGCCTTTATAGTCTTGTGCGAGTGTTTCATTGGCTGTCCCCCCCCATTGGGGGTTGTTCAAGCACATATTTTCTGCTAGATCCCAAACCATCAAACGACTTAGCCAGTCGGATGATAAAACACATCTTCTCCAGTTCTGCGGGGGTCTAGGTTTCCAGAAAAAGAGTCGGAGCAGTTATCCTGCTCTCCAGTTTTGTGAGTCGGTCAGGAACTGGCAGTCGACGTGGTTCTACTGCCAGGATATCGCCTGTCCGAATGCTTCGACAGGGCTGCCTCCCTTCAGTCTGGATCCGCCTGCCCCACCTAAGCAACTCGCGCTCACGAGGGCGGAGAAGAACGACGTCCAGCCCTTGGTTGAGGCACTCGTGGACATCGTCAGGAGGGGGGTCACCGGCATAGACTTGCTGGAGGTCTTTCTTGGTCGACGGATCCAGCCTCTGCAGGCTCGCAACCATGCCATGTGGCATTACACAGGCCACGAGGACTCCACTCGGACCAACGTGGTGGCCGTGACTGAGGAGAGGCTGACCTCGTGGGTGCTCCAAATCACGGGCCCCTGTGAGAATCCCAAAGGATCTCGGCGAGTGAGGCCTTACAGCGCGGATCATCCTCCACCGAATCAGGTGAATGACATTGCCAAGTGCACTGAACTGTCCCAATTCTTGTCGTTTGTCTATATCTCTGTGTGATGTCTGATATTGCCGACTGAAATTTATGCAGGAGTGGACCAACTGGTTCTCCCCCGTCTCGAACGGGAATCCGTCGGAGGAAGAGGAGGAAGGCAGCCAAGAGGGCAGCGTGGAGAGCGCCGAATACGTCTCCGACAGCGGGGAATCGGAGGAGGAGACCAGCGAGGAGGAGGAAGAAGACGAAGAGCAAGACTCGCCACCTCCGAACCCAGAGCATCGGACCAAGCGCCGGCACGAGCCCGCCGTCCCGTCGGCTCCTCCCACGTCTTCGAGTGCTCCGCCTGCTGCTCCGGCGGTCCCAAGTGTTCGAATCACTAAGAGGACCAGGGATACCGCCGCTGAGCCTGCGGGTCAGTCTTCTAAGGTGGCCAAGCCGAGTGGGCCTAAGCCTCGGAAGGCTCTGCCGCGAATGAGGGTTGTTGTCCCCGTCACCTCTACGTAAGTGTACACAGTTTTCAATTCTTTCTGATATCCGAGTGAACTTCTGTTTACTGGCCGAATGGGTCTCACTCGACAGGGTCGCTACTTCTGCCACCTCTCCGGCGCGTCAGGAAGACGACCCCATGGACACGGACAACGTCGTCTCATCCCAGCCAGGTGCGTTGTAGGGACGTCGAATGTTTTATACTATCGTGTCCCAGTCAGGTGCTTCTTTCTTTTTCTGAGACCTCGTGTCATTCGGTCTGTCAGGGGCGATTTGTCTGGGTGAGGGCGACCAGGGGAGAGCCGACTCAGCTGTGGAGCCTGTTCTCGAGGCTGCTCCTCCTGCTGCCGCTCTTGCCGCCGACGTGCTGCTGACTGAGGCGCTGCCACAGACTGAACCAGTGCTGGTGGGTGAGGAGCCGACTGGGGCGGACCTTGGGATGCCTTAGGAACCTCCGACGATTCCAGGTTCGTCGAATGCTGAATTCAGCATCTAGCGTCTTCCAGAGGAGCAGGTGGGAGCGGCCAAGGGGGCTATGGTGCACGCAGAGTTGATGGCTGGAGAAGCCAAGAGGGCCTACGACTCCGTTGCGGCCTTGTACCAGCGGAGCTTGGAGCTGCGCGATGATATCCGAGTAAGTGGTCTAGTAAGTATTTACTTTTCTCCTTTAACCCACTGGGTGTTCCTGAATAGCAGTTGTTGTTTGCAATGGGTTCACTCTTAGTGAACCCAGTGGGTGTAGTCCCCGAGACTTCTGTCGAGTGCTTGCACCGACAGTTGTCTTTATACATATTGTCTTTGCTTTGGTCGTGTCTGTAAATAATATGACCGACTGCTAGCAGTTGTGGCACTCGGAGTGCACTTACTGTAAGAGTCTCCGAGAGTAAGTTGTACTCAGGTCGGGTAACATTTGCCTCGTAGGCGTAGGTGATAACATGCATCTCAATAGGGCAGGCCTGCTTGAGCTGCATGCCAGTGGGGTCACTCTCAGTGAACCCACTGGGTGTAGTCCCCGAGACCGCTGTCGACTGCTTGCGTCGGTAGGGGTCTGAAGAACTTAGACTTTTAACTGTTGAACTTTCTGATTGTCTCTTGGTGTTTGGTGGCAGAAAACCTGTGAAATGGGATCAGCCTATGAGATTCTCAAGGCGGAGAGGAATCAGTTCGCTGGTGAACTTGATGCGGCCATGCTTGCAATGGCCGGCATGAAGGATGCTCTGGCGGAACGAGAGAAGTCATTGGAGCAGGCGCGTGAAGTGAACAAGGTGTTGACTGAGGAAGTGGAAAAGATGGGGAAACAGAGGACTGCGCTGATGAGTCAGATGGATGTGCTGAACAAACGATGTAGGGCACAAGAGAAATATGTCAGCGACTGGGCTCATCAGATGATGACGCGTCTGGCTGGTAAGTCCTGCTTTTTCTGAGTGGTTGTGCTATGCGCGTAACACTCGGCGCATTTTGTCTGTTTGTCCTATTGTCGCAGATTTTTGCTTTGACGCCGAAGCTGAAGCAGCTGACGTGGAGCGTTCGATTCTTGAGAACGTTCCACTTGGCGACGACGCCAATGGGGATCTGCTCCGTGCGCACATCCGCGTGGGCAAAGTTGGTCCTTTCATCGGTCGACTGAGAGAAGTCGTCGACCGAATCGACAAGGAGCTTTGGCCAGAAGATGAGTCACGGCAGGAGATGGAGAATCTGATGACCCGACTGGAGGAGATTCCCAACAGAGTGCAGTCGTGGAAGAAATCTGCAGCTCGTTGCGGTGCAGATGTTGCTCTGTCCTTGGTCTGAGTCCATTGCAAGGAGGTGCGTGAGGAAAAGCTGAAGACACTGAAGGTCGCCAACACGAAGAAGCTTCGATTCGAAGACTTCATGGAGACGTTCTTGGAGAGTGCTACCCGCATCGCCGATGGAATCGACTTGGACACCTTCGTTGAGCCCTCTAGTCCTGGCGCTGACCCTGCTGACGCGTAAGAAAACTTTATCCTCGGTATGCCGAGTGTTTTATCTGTAAGGTACTTTGGCCACTTCTGTTGGTTGTCACACTTTTAAATCGGTGCGGGTAAGCTTGATCCACACCGAGTTAGCTATCTTTGCGAGAATTTTGGAATCCGTGTTTTTTTGCTCTTCTGTTGCAATGCTGATTCGAGTTTTTGTTTGGCGTTTCTTGGTGAAGCCAAAGGCAAACAGTCGATGCTAGATCGCGACTAAGCCCCCGAGTGTGACGTGAAGTGCACACTCGGAGAAGGTTAATACTTAGGCGATGCTGGATCACAGCTAAGCCCCCGAGTGTGACGTGTAGTGCACACTCGGAGAAGGGTAGTACGTGGGCGATTCTGGATCGCAAATAAGCCCCCGAGTGTGACGTGTAGTGCACACTCGGAGAAGGTTAGTACGTGGGCGATTCTGGATCGCAGCTAAGCCTCCGAATGTGACGTTAAGTGCACACTCGGAGAAGTTTGATACTTAGGCGATGCTGGCTCGCAGCTAAGCCCCCGAGTGTGACGTGAAGTGCACACTCGAAGAAAGTTAACACTTAGGCGATGCTGGATCGCAGCTAAGCCCTCGAGTGTGACGTTAAGTGCACACTCGAAGAAAGTTAATACTTAGGCGATGCTGGATCGCAGCTAAGCCCCCGAGTCGGACGTTAAGTGCACACTCGGAGAAAGTTAATACTTAGGCGATGCTGGATCGCAGCTAAGCCCCCGAGTGTGACGTTAAGTGCACACTCGGAGAAAGTTAATACTTAGGCGATGCTGGATCGCAGCTAAGCCCCCGAGTGTGACGTTAAGTGCACACTCAGAGAAAGTTAATACTTAGGCGATGCTGGATCGCAGCTAAGCCCCCGAGTGTGACGTTAAGTGCGCACTCGGAGAAAGTTAATACTTAGGCGATGCTGGATCGCAGCTAAGCCCCCGAGTGTGACGTTAAGTGCCCACTCGGAGAAAGTTAATACTTAGGCGATGCTGGATCGCAGCTAAGCCCCCGAGTGTGACGTTAAGTGCACACTCGGAGAAAGTTAATACTTAGGCGATGCTGGATCGCAGCTAAGCCCCCGAGTGTGACGTGAAGTGCACACTCGGAGAAAGTTAATACTTAGGCGATGCTGGATCGCAGCTAAGCCCCCCGAGTGTGACGTGAAGTGCACACTCGGAGAAAGTTAATACTTAGGCGATTTTGGATCGCAGCTAAGTTTTTTTTGGGGACCGGAGTCTGCGACCGCGGAAGAACTTTGAACCTGCAAAAAACTCAATCTGCTTTATATTATTTCGCCAATACTTGTTCTTTACAGCGCTTCAGTCGACGGTCACGTGTAGAAACGCTTCAGGAGATCTCCGTTCCATGCGCGCGGCTCGTCTGTCTCCCTCTCGATGTTGTAGAGTCTGTATGCCCCGTTGTTCAGCACCTTGGAGATGATGAAGGGTCCTTACCAGGCTGGAGCCAACTTGTGAGGTCTTTGTTGATCCAGTCGGAGCACCAGGTCGCCTGCTTGGAACGTCCGACTCCTGACGTGGCGTGCATGAAAACGCCGCAGATTTTGTTGATAAACGGTCGAGCGAGTTAGTGGCATCTCGCGATCTTCCTCCAGGAGATCCACTCCATCTTGCCTTGCTTGTTCTGCTTCGGCTTCGGAGAAGAGTTCGACTCGTGGCGCATTGTGAAGCAAGTCACTCGGAAGGACTGCTTCTGCTCCATAAACGAGGAAGAACGGTGATCGCCCTATAGATCTGTTCGGGGTCGTGCGAAGTCCCCAAAGCACTGAAGGTAGCTCGGTAACCCAAGCGCCAGCGGCATGTCCTATCTCTCGCAGGAGTCGGGGCTTCAAACCTTGCAAAATAAGTCCGTTTGCCCGCTCTTCTTGTTCATTGGACTGGGGATGTGCTACGGAAGCAAAATCCACTCGGATGCCTTGTCTTGAACAGAAACCTTTGAATCTGCCCGAGTCAAAGTTTGTCCCGTTGTCCGTGATTATGCTGTGAGGTACACCGAATCTGAAGATGATGTCCCTGACAAACTTGACGGCTGTTGAGGCGTCGAGCTTCTTGATGGGGTTCGCTTCGATCCACTTCGTGAACTTGTCGACTGCCACCAACAGATGTGTGAATCCACCTTGGCCCGTCTTGAACGGGCCGACTGTATCTAATCCCCACACTGCAAACGGCCACACAAGAGGGATCGTCTTCAACGCAGACGTCGGCTTGTGGGACTTGTTGGAGTAGAACTGACAGCCTTCACATCGGTCGACCATATCTTTAGCCATCTCGCTTGCCTGCAGCCAGAAGAAACTGGCTCTGAACGCCTTGGCGACGATTGCTCTCGAAGAAGCGTGATGACCACCGGTTCCCGAGTGAATATCCTCTAGAATCAGCTGCCCCTCTTCTGGAGAGATGCATCATTGAAGAACACCCGAGACGCTTTCCTTGTATAATTGGCCATCGATGACAGTGAATGACTTTGACCTGCGGACTATCTGCCTGGCTTGGACTTCGTCTTCTGGAAGTTCTTGCCTCAAGATATATGCAATGATCGGCACAGTCCAATCGGGAATGACAACCAGAATCTCCATGACCAGATCAACCACAACAGGTACATCGACTTCAGTCGGGTCTGTTGAACTCTTGGGTTGTACTGGTTCTTCTGTGAAAGGATCTTCTTTGACTGAAGGGAGGTGGAGGTGCTCGAGGCAGACGTCACTCGGGACTGGTCTCCGAGTGGATCCGAGTTTTGCTAACTCGTTAGCTGCTTGGTTCTTCAGTCTTGGAACATGGTGAAGTTCTAGGCCTTCAAACTTCTTCTCAAGCTTCCTCACTGCATTGTAGTATGTGGTCATGGTGGGGTTCCTGACGTCCCACTCTTTCATCACTTGATTGACCACCAGATCCGAATCGCCGTAGACCATCAAGCGACGAACGCCGAGTGAGATGGCCATACGCAACCCGTAGAGGAGAGCTTCATACTCTGCCTCGTTGTTCGAGGAATCGAAGTGTATCTGTAGCACGTACTTGAGCTTGTCGCCCTTTGGCGATATGATCAGAACGACAGCGCCGGAGCCATTCAACATCTTGGACCCATCGAAGAACGTTGTCCAATGGGCCGAGCAGATGTGGGTCGGTTGCTGTTGTTCTACCCGTTCTGCTATGAAGTCAGCCAGAGCTTGAGACTTAATAGCTTTCTTGGCCTCGAACTTGATGTCACGGTACAGCATCTCCATCGCCCACTTCGCCACTCGGCCTGACGCATCTCGATTGTGGAGAATTTCCTACAATGGAGCATCAGAAATGACAGACACCGAGTGGTCTTGGAAATAGTGAGCCACCTTCTTCGCAGTCATGTAAATCCCATAGATAAGTTTTTGATAGTGGGGATACCTCTGCTTGGAAGGAGTCAGGACTTCAGAGACGTAGTACACTAGCCGCTGAACTTTGTATGCTTTGCCTTCTTCTTCTCGTTCGACTGTAAGAACAGTACTGACGACTTGATTTGTAGCCGCGATATACAGAAGAAGGGGCTCTTTACTGAGCGGAGCAGTAAGAACCGGCTGGGTGGAAAGTAGGACTTTGAGGTCGTCGAATGCGACTTGGGCTTCATCTGTCCACTCGAAAGTATCTGATTTCTTCATGAGTCGGTACAGGGGAAGTGCTTTTTCGCCGAGTCGACTGATGAACCTGCTCAAAGCCGCTAGGCAACCCGTGAGCCGTTGAACATCGTGTATTCTGACCGGCCTCTCCATTCGGACGATGGTCCCGATCTTTTCGGGGTTGACATCGATCCCTCGTTCGGAAACGAAGAAACCGAGTAACTTTCCGCTGGGAACGCCGAACGAACATTTGGCGGGGTTGAGCTTGATATCGTACTTACGAAGGTTGGCGAATGTTTCTGCCAAGTCAGTCAGCAGGTCGGAACCTTTGCGTGACTTGACTACGATATCATCCATATATGCCTCCACATTCCGACCGATCTGATCGAGGAGACATTTTTGGATCATGCGCATAAAGGTAGCACCTGGATTCTTCAGACCGAATGGCATAGTGATGTAGCAGAAGCACCCGAATGGGGTGATGAAGGCTATTTTTAATTCATCGGGACCATACAGACGAATCTGATGATAGCCCGAGTAGGCATCGAGAAATGACAGACGCTCGCAGCCCGCAGTCGAATCGACAATTTGATCTATGCGGGGGAGCGGAAAATGGTCTTTCGGGCAGACCTTATTGAGATGCTTGAAGTCGATGCACATTCGGAGCGACTTGTCCTTCTTGGGCACCACGACAACATTGGCGAGCCACTCGGAGTGGTGAACCTCGTGAATGAAGTTGGCTGCCAGCAGCTTGGCCACCTCTTCCCCGATTGCCTTCCTCTTGTGCGCGGCAGACCGGCGCAGGCCTTCTCGGACAGGCCGAGCCGTGGAATCCACGTGTAGTCGGTGCTCAGCCAGCTCCCTGGGTACACCTGGCATGTCAGAGGGTTTCCATGCGAAGATGTCCCAGTTCTCAGGGAGGAATTGGGTGAGCTCGGCTTTCTATTTAGGATCGAGGGTGGTGGAGATGTTCGTCGGGGCAGCAGTGGCGTCCGTCGGGTGGATGCTGACCTTCTTCGTCTCTCCCGCCGACTGAAATGCAGACTCTGAAGCTGGCTTCTTCGAGCGCATCAGGTCGGCGGGGTCGACAATTTTCTTGTACTCGTCGAGCTCGAGGACGGCCATCTGCTGGTCGGCGATCCTTGATCCCTGCTGCAGACACTCTTCAGCCCGCTGCCGATTGCCTCTGATGGTTATCACACCTTTCGGGCCCGGCATCTTCAACTTCAGGTACACGCAACATGGACGGGCCATGAAGTGCGCATACGCTGGGCGACCCAGAATTGCGTGATAAGCGCTCTGGAAGTCAACTACTTCGAACGTCAGCTTTTCCTTGCGGAAGTTCTTGTCGGAGTCGAAAACGACGTCCAACGCGATCTGGCCGAGTGACTTGGCCTTCCGTCCAGGGACGACTCCGTGGAACTGCATGCTGCTCTCGCTGAGTTTGGACATCGGGATGCCCATCCCCTTGAGGGTGTCGGTGTACATGATGTTCAAGCCGCTGCCGCCATCCATGAGGACTTTGCGCAGTCGGACTCCTTCTACCACCGGGTTGACGACCAGGGCCTGTCTTCCCGGGGTGGGTACATATGTCGGATGATCCGACTGTTCGAAGGTGATCGCGGTCTGGGACCATTTGAGGAACTTGGGGTTGGAAGGGGTGGCCATGTTCACCTCTCTGTTCACCAGCTTCAGTCGGCTCTTGCTCTCGACGTCAGCAAAGATCATCAGGGTTGCATGGACTTGGGGGAACGGATCCTCCTTATCCTCCTCATCCTGTTCATGGTCCTTCTCACTCGGTTGCCCTTCGCTGAACCCCTGGATCAGGAGGCGACACTGTCGAGTGGTATGCTTCGCATATATGGGGTTGCCTTCTTCGTCCATCTTCGTGTGAACCGGACAGGGCTGGTCCAGGATGGGATTATTGAACTGCTTCTTCTTGGGGGTGAATTGAGCCTTCCCTTTACCCTTGAAATTGGATTGGTTACGGCTGCAGCCTCCTCTTGCGGAGCGGTCGGAACTTTCCGCTTCTGCTTCCGAGTGTTGCCCCCATCGCCATCAGCGACTGTTTTGTGCTTGCTGCTCCGGATGCGGTCCTCTTCTTCGCCATTCGCGTAGCATGTTGCTATCTCCGTCATCTTGCTCATGGAAATGTCGCCTGTACGGCCGAACTTCAGGTACAGATCCCTGTACCGCACGCCTGCCTTGAAAGCACAGACTGCTTGATGCTTGGTGACGTTCTCCACCGTGTGATAGAGAGTTGTCCAGCGCTGGATGAAGTCACGCAGGGGCTCATTCTGCTTCTGGATGCAGTGCTGGAGCTCTACAAGGCCAGCAGGGCGCTTGCACGTCCCTTCGAAGGTCCTGATGAACACTCGGGCCAGATCTGCCCAACTGTAGATGCTTGAGGGGGCCAACTGGTTTAGCCACGCTCGCGCCAAGCCGTCGAGCATCATAGGGAGATGCTTCATGGCGACATGGTCGTCCCCTCCTCCGATCTGGACTGCCACTCGGTAGTCATCCAGCCACGTTTCTGGCTTGGACTCTCGTGTGAACTTGCTAATTCCCGTCGCCAATCGGAAGTTGGGAGGGATGTCAGCCAAACGGATGGCTCGACTGAAACACTCGGGACCAGACACGGTGGCCCTGTTTCCACTCGGACGGTCGGTATCGCGACCATCGCGGTGGGCTCGACCTCGGTCGACTCTTCGCTGGGCGATATGTCCTCTTGCGTCGGGTCTTGGGTCGTAAGTGTCGTCGACTGAACGCCGATCATCATGATGTCGGGACCCATATGGCCCACCCCGCGGAGGGGTGCGTGAGCGGCGGCGATCTTCATGAATCATGGAACGACTGCCTCCCCTATGGCGCTGATGGGAACCAGGGCTGTGAACCGACCGATGCGTATTCGCGTGGCCGGAACTGTTATAGATCCGGTTGTGCGACTGGGAGACTGCAGAATTCTGCTGCTGCGCCGTGTGCAACAGGGCTCGGATCTGCTCGATCCCTCTACCAGCCTCTGAATCAGTCGGCTTCAGGGAATCGGCTATCTAGGCAGCTGCAGCCAAGTTGAGGAGGGGTGTGCGGAACAACTCCACGTTGCTCCGCCGAGTGTGCCGACTAGCAGAACGGCGAGGTGGACGATGTGCGCCGGACGCTTCGCCGATCTCGTGCTCGTTCCGGCCAGCCTGACAGGGATCTTCATGGGAGTTGGCCATGTGTACTTCTGCTGCGGGCCCGTGACCCGCATACTCGGAAGGAAACTCAGTCGGAACCGAGTCCGAGTGCTGGGCCGACGGGGCAACCACAACGGACTCAAGAACCGCCACTTGCGAAGATGCGTTCTGGCGCGCCTAGGCGTGTTGCACCCAACGCTGGAGCCACGGACGGCGGGACCGCTTGACGCGGCGCGTGATGGCGGTGTAGGTCGACACGGGAGCCGACCGCTGGAGAAGAAGAATGCCGCGGGCGCCGGCACGGAAGTGCGTAGCCCCGCGACGGGGAAGCTCCTCGATGTCGAGGGGCACATCCCGAAGCCACTCCAAGTTGTCGACGATGAAGGAGAGAGCGCCGAAGAAGATCTGGTGGCCCATGCTCGAATCTCCACCGGACGACATGACGAAAAGGAGTAGTCGCAAACTCGCCGGAAGTCGCTTAGACGCCTACCCCACGGTTGGGCACCAACTGTCGTGGGTATAAGCCTGACAGTAGATGTGTAGGGTACGAATGAGATGGGCAGAGTCCTAGCTACGACACGGTTGTATGAGTTCAGGCCCCTCTGCGGTGGAGGTAACAGCCCTACGTCTCAGTGCTCTCGGAGCTTGTTGTCGAGTGTAATATGGAATACAATGATTTGCTAACCGCTCTACCAGTGGGGGAGGGCGGCTTATATAGAGTGCGCTGCCCTCCACAATGGTTCTGGTACGGGGGTGGAGTAGTGCGGATTGAATGCGTACATTACAGGTAACGTATGCTCTAAATGCTAATAAATGCACCCGGAAACGTACGGCCGTTTCCCTCCAGAGAGGTTACGATGTACCGAGTGTAGCCAGTCGGTTAGCCTGGTATCCTCCGAATGCTAGTCTCCGACTGGATGATTGAGGACCTGTTACCGACTGGATGATGGGGACTCCTTAATTGAGTCGGGGCAGACTTAGGGCCCTATCCTTTGTGTGGGGTAGTCCTTGGGTAGGACCTGTATGGCAGGCCTATGACCCTACCCTTGGACTATGATCCCATCAGTGCGGCACTTCCTTCCGTACAACACTTCAAATGGGGCCATATAGAGATTCGACTGGTAGTTGTTGTTATATGAGAACTCAGCGAACGGCAGAAAGTTTTCCCATTTCGCACCATGCGCAAAGACACAAGCGCAGAGCATATCTTCGAGTATCTGGTTTAATCTCTCCATTTGTCCGCTCGTTTGCGGGTGGAAAGCGGTGATGAAGGAGAGCTTGGTTCCGAGGGCTTCTTGGAACTTCTTCCAAAATCTTGAGGCGAACTGCGTGCCTCGGTCAGATACAATCTCTTTGGGAACTCCGTGAAGGCTCACAGTACGCTCAATATAGAGACTAGCCAACTTCTTTCCATCATAAGTGTTGTTGGCTGGAATGAAATGGGCCACCTTGGTCAGATGATCAACAATGACCCATATGGAGTCATAGCCTCTACTAGACCTTGGTAAGACGGTAAAGAAATCCATGCCTACCTTGTCCCACTTCCATTCTGGCACTTGGAGAGGTGGTAGCAGTCCAGCAGGTCGCTGATGCTCAGCCTTGACTCGCTGGTACACGTCGCACTTGGCAACGTAAGACGCTATTTCCCTCTTCATGCCAGGCCATCAGAATCTTTCTCGGAGTACCACCGGGGTGAATAGAGTAGGGTGTATCATGTGCTTCCTGCATGATCAAATCCTTGAGTTCAGCCTTCTTGGGTACGCATAATCGTTTCCCAAACCACACTACTCCTTGTTCATTCATTGAGAATTTTGGGGCCTCGCCTTCTTGAATCTTCTTCTTGATGCCTTCAATGCTCTTGTGACCCTTCTGGGCCTCCTTGATATCATCAACCAGCGTTGGTTTGACTTCGAGGTTAGCTAGGAATCCTGATTCCACTAGCTCCAATCCTAAGTTCTCCATTTCTACATATAAGGTGGGTTGCCTTTCCTTGAGCATGATGTTCAAGGTGCTGGTCTTCCTGCTTAAGGCATCAGCCACTACATTGGCCTTACCGGGGTGATATTGCATGCTGAGGTCGTAATCTTTGATTAACTCTGACCATCTTCGTTGCCTCATATTCAATTCCCTTTGGGTGAAGATATACTTCATACTTTTGTGGTTGGTGTATATTTCACATCGCTTCCCCCAGAAGGTAATGTCGCCATGTCTTTAGGGCATGCACTACTGCTGCCAACTCGAGATCATGGGTGGCATAATTCTCCTCATGTGGGCGCAATTGTCGTGACAGATACACCACAACTCTGCCGTCCTGCATTAGAACTCCACCGAGCCCGGTTCTGGAGGCATCACAATATATCACAAACTCCTTGCTGATATCTGGAGAGGCCAATACTGGGGCGGTAGTTAATCTCTTCTTCAACTCTTGGAAGCTTGCTTCACACTCTGGCGTCCATTCTAACTTCTTGCCCTTTTTCAAGAGCTGAGTCATGGGTCGAGCGATGCGGGAGAATCCTTCTACAAACTTGCGGTAATATCCCGCGAGTCCGAGGAAGCTCCTGACTTCCTTCACATCAATTGGCGACTCCCAATTAATTACTGTAGTAATCTTGGAGGGATCAACTGCCAATCCACTTGTTGTCATGGTATGACCCAAGAATCCAACTTCGTTCAGCCAGAATTGGCACTTGCTGAATTTGGCATAGAGTTGGTGCTCTCGAAGCTTTTCCAACACTAACCTCAAGTGTTGCTCATGCTCTTCTTAGGACTTGGAAAATATTAATATGTCATCAATAAATATAATGACAAACTTGTCCAGGTATTCCATGAAGACCTTGTTCATGAGGTACATGAAGTAAGCTGAGGCATTAGTCAACCCAAAAGACATGATGGTGCATTCGTACAAACCGTACCGGGTCACGAACGCAGTCTTGGGTATGTCTTCAGGTCGGATTTTCAGTTGGTAATATCCAGATCGGAGATCGATCTTGGAGAATACCTTAGCTCCATTTAATTGATCAAAAAAGTCTTCAATCTTGGGGAGTGGATACTTGTTCTTGATCGTGACCTTATTGAGAGAACGGTAATCGACACAGAGTCTAATAGTCCCATCCTTCTTGGACACGAGCCGAATAGGTGATCCCCAAGGTGACGCACTCGGACGAATGCACCCTTTCCTGAGTTGCTCATCTAGCTTCTTCTTCAGCTCCGCTAGCTCTTCGGATCCCATCCTGTAAGGCTTCTTATAGATAGGCCTTGACCCAGGCATGAGCTCAGTGATGAACTCGATGTCTCGGTCGGGAGGCATCCCTCGTAGCTCATCATGAAAGGCGTCCAGGTACTCACAAACTATTGGCACTCGATCGAGCTCTACCTCTGACAGGCTGTTAACCTGCGGTACTCGAGTGGTTACTCTCTCAGAGACATACTTGACTTTGACCCCTTTGTCGCTTGTCAGGGTAATAGCCCTGTTGGCACAGTCCAAGATGCTCTGATGTTTGGCCAACTAATCCATGCCGAGAGTTACTTCTAGGCCTTGTGACTTAATTACAATGATGTCCGCTGAGAAGCTTATCCCATTGATAACAATCCCGACCTTCCTACATCCTAGGTTGGTCCTTAACACTACTCCCGGGGTTTGAATTGCCATTTGCCCGTTAAGCAGAGTAGGCTTTGAACCACACTTTTCAGCAAATCTTTGTGTAACAAAAGAATGTGAAGCACCACAATCAAACAATACTGTTGTTGGGGTGGAGTTGACGAGGAACATACCCAGAATGCAAGCTGGGTCTTCCTGTGCCTCTTCTGCCCTTGTTTTGGACTCTAATTTGCATGATTTGAATGGCATTAACCCGGACTAACGCTGTTTTGAGCAGAATTGCCATGGTGTTGTTTTTGCGCAGAAATAAAAGTTCTCGAAATGACCTGGAAATTTACGAGGATTTTTTGTGGAATGTATAAAAAATACTGGCGCAAGAATCAACCGGACGGGTGGAGTGAGGAGCCCACAAGCCCACCAGGCGCGGGCCCCCCTAGCCGCGCCTAGCAGTCTTGTGGGGCCCTCAGAGCTCCACCGCCTCCAACTCCAGCTCTATTTAGTCCCTTTCGTCCAGAAAAAAATCAAGGAGAAGAGTTTATCGCGTTTTACGATACGGAGGCGCCGCCACCACCTGTTGTTCCTGTGGAGGGCAGATCTAGAGTCCGTTCTGGGCTCCGGAGAGGGGAGATCGTCGCCATTGTCGTCACCAACCTTCCTTCATCGCCAATTCCATGATGCTCTTCACCGTTCGTGAGTAATATCATCGTAGGCTTGCTGGATGGTGATGGGTTAGATGAGATCTATCATGTAATCGAGTTAGTTCTGATGGGGATTGATCCCTAGTATCCACTATGTTCTGAGATTGATGTTGCTACTACTTTCCCATGCTTAATGCTTGTCACTAGGGCTCGAGTGCCATGATTTCAGATCTGAACCTATTATGTTCTCGTTAATATATGTGTGTTCTTGATCCTATCTTTCAAGTTGTAGTCACCTACTATGTGTTATAACCCGGCAACCCCGAAGTGACAATAGACGGAATCACTCCCGGAGATGACCACGGTATGAGGAGTTCATGTATTCACTAAGTGCTAATGCGTTGTTCTGGTTCTCTATTAAAAGGAGAACCTTAATATCCCTTAGTTTCCATTAGGACCCCGCTGCCACGGGAGGGATGGACAATAGATGTCATGCAAGTTCTTTTCCCTAAGCACGTATGACTATATACATAATGCATGCCTACATTACATTGATGAACTGGAGCTAGTTACTTATCTCTCCGTGTTATAACTGTTGCATGAGGAATATCATCCGACATAATTATCCATCACCGATCCAATACCTACGAGTCTTTTCCTACCGGTCCTTGCTACGTTACTTTGCCGCTACTGCTGTCACTGCTGCTACTGTTACTCTGTCGCTATTGCTGTCGCTACTGCTACTGTTACTCTGTCGCTAGTGCTATCACTGCTGCTACTGTTACTGTTGCTATCACACTACTTTGCTACTGATACTTTGTTGCAGATACAAAGTCTTTCAGGTGTGGTTGTATTGACAACTCAACTGCTAATACTTGAGAATATTCTTTGGCTTCCCCTTGTGTCGAATCAACAAATTTGGGTTGAATACTCTACCCTCAAAAACTGTTGCGATCCCCTATACTTGTGGGTTATCAACCAGCGCGAGGAGGTCCTCGACAGTACGGATCCATTCATCGGCATCCAATGGTTCAGTCGTCTTTGTGAATATGGGCGGCGTAGTTCGCATGAACTCAGAGAGAGTAGAGCGACCATTGGCATTCCCGTTCTGCGGCGGGTTGTTCACCAAGGCTTGAGCAAGCTGCTGGATAGCGGCATTGTTGGCTTGACGTTCCTCTCGGAGAGCTTGAAGGAACTGAGTCGTAGTCAAGCTTTCAGGAGGAGGTGGTGGTGGTGAAACATCGTCTTGCTGCTCGTGGTGATCTCCAGCTTGAGCTTCCCCTTCGGTTCCCTGCTGCTGACCTGAAGAGGCAGGGCCGGGGTTGCCGAAGGTGCTGGTGCGAGTTGCAATCACCATCCTGTCAGGGGAGTAGACAGGTCAATTTGTTGAACTGGCCGAAATCATAAGGGATGATGCTCTAGTAAAGAGGGGTCTGGTGCTATGCTAGTTTGAAACTTTTAAGCCAAAGGTTTTTGAAAAAGCTAATGCATTAAATTAAAACAAGCGATGTAGTTGCTCACAATCTGCCTAAGGCGGAATGCGACTTGCATCCAACATGCTTACACAACACTCATGGTTCACATGAACCGATAAATGAACTCCTACTCCTAATTGCCTACGTCATAATACTAAGTGGCGGACTGCGCGATCTCATAGGCGGGTTCTGCGGGATCCTCTTCTTCTTCAGTACTTCCCTCCTTCAAAGGGGGAGGAGAACGAAGCGGTCCATCATGGCATCTCTTGGTGGAGGAAGCGAAGAGTTTGGTATACTCTTCCGCGGTCAGGCGGCGACTCTGAATAGGAGTGGCCTGAAGCGGTGGTACTCCTCATCGGAGAGCAATGCCTGATCGCCCTTTGGGTGCTCCTTCCTTCTTCACCTTGTGGTTCTTCATCTTCTCCATGCGGAGTAGATCCTTGACTTGGTGCAGCTCTTGGAGAATCTTTGTTGACTCCTTGATAAAAAGGTGCGTCAAAGTGTCGGAGGAGAGGCTGAAGTAGGTTTGAAACCTTAGTGGTGTCCCGTCCTCAGAAGATGGGTTGAGTGTCCAACTCCCATCTATCCCATCCTTAACAAAAGGTAGGTGATGAGTAGCTGGCTTGTTAGCCATCTCGGGAAGGATGTCGCGGAGACGCACGAGCGCCTCTCGTGCGGCTGTCTCCACTGCCAACATCAGATCCTCCATCTGTGGTCCTTCAAAGAACCAGCTAGTCGGGGAGTCATTAGCCTTCACTATCACATCCACGTGATACTCCTTAGTGTTGGTGTTGGCCCAATGCTCGTGGTAGAGGAAGATGGGCATGCGGCGTATTTGGCACTTCTCGAGGATATCACCCAAAAGTAGGGGAAAGCCCGTCTCCAGAAGCGTCTCAGGTACGGCGACCATCTACAAGATGTAGGGAAGAAGGTTAGAAATTTTTTAGTGGGTGCGGAATCTCAGGTTATGTTCTATGTGCACTAGTCGTCTCGGCTATTGATACGTCCATTTTGCATCATGCTTTTATATTGATATTTATCGCATTATGGGTTGTTATTACACATTATGGTACAATACTTATGCCTTTTCTCTCTTATTTTATAAGGTTTACATGAAGAGGGAGAATGCGAGCAACTGGAATTTTGGGTTGGAGAAGGAGCAAGTTTGCGATACCTATTCTGCACAACTCCAAAAGCCGTGAAAATCAGCGAGGAATTATTTTGGAATATATAAAAAATACAGAAATACTGGAGGGGAGCCACCAGGAGGTCACAAGCCTGCCACGCGCGCCCCACCCCCCTAGGCGCGCCTGGGGGCTCTAGCCCCCCTCTTACCCCATCCGGCTCCCATCTTCTGCTATATAGAGGGTTTCGTCCCAGAAAAAAAAATCAAGGGAGAGCTTTCGGGAAGAAACGCCGCCGCCACGAGGCGGAAGTTGAGCATAACAAATCTAGAGCTCCGACAGGGCCGTCGTGCCGGGGAAACTTCCCTCCCGAAGGGGGAAATCATCGCCATCGTCATCACCAACACTCCTCTCATCAGAGGGGACTCATCTCCATCAATATCTTCATCAACACCATCTCATCTCCAAACCCTAGTTCATCTCTTGTACCCAATCTCCGTCTCGCGACTCCGATTTGTACTTGTAAGGTTGCGAGTAGTGTTAATTACTCCTTGTAGTTGATGCTAGTTGGATTACTTGGTGGAAGATCATATGTTCAGATCCTTAACGCTATTCAATACCTCTCTAATCATGAACATAATTATGCTTTGTGAGTAGTTTCATTTGTTCCTGAGGACATGGGATAAGTCTTGCTATAAGTAGTCATGTGAATTTGGTATTCGTTTGATATTTTGATGTGTTGTATGTTGTCTTTCCTCTAGTGGTGTTATGTGAATGTCGACTACATGACACTTCACCATTATTTGGGCCTAGAGGAATGCATTGGGAAGTAATAAGTAGATGATGGGTTGCTAGAGTGACAGAAGCTTAAACCCTAGTTTATGTGTTGCTTTGCAAGGGGCTGATTTGGATCCATCAGTTTAATGCTATGGTTAGACTTTGTCTTAATTCTTCTTTCGTAGTTGTGGATGCTTGCGAGAGGGGTTAATCTTAAGTGGGATGTTTGTCCAAGTAAGTACAACACCCAAGCATCGGTCCACCCACATATCAAACTATCAAAGTAGCGAACGCGAATCATATGAACATGATGAAAACTAGCTTGACAGAAATTCCCATGTGTCCTCAGGAGCGTTTTAGCTTATATAAGAGTTCATCCTGGCTTGTCCCTTGCTACAAAAGGGATTGTCCATCTTGCTTCACCTTTGTTACTACTGTTACTTGTTACCCGTTCCGAATTATGTTATCCCGCAACTATCTGTTACCAATAATTTCAGTGCTTGCAGAGAATACCTTGCTGAAAACCACTTTTCATTTCCTTCTACTTCTCGTTGGGTTCGACACTCTTACTTATCGAAAGGACTACGATAGATCCCCTATACTTGTGGGTCATCAAGACACTTTTCTGGCACCGTTGTCGGGGAGTGAAGCGCCTTTGGTGAGTGGAATTTGGTAAGGAAACATTTATATAGTGTGCTGAAATTTATTGTCACTTGTCACTATGGAAACTAATCATTGGAGGGGCTTGTTCAGGGTATCTTCACCTCGACCGGAAGCACAAAGAGTTTCTCATCAACCTACTGCACCAACTGAAAATATTTACTATGAAATTCCTTTGGGTATGCTAGGGAAACTATTGGCTAATCCTTTTACAGGAGATGGAACATCACATCCCGACTTGCATCTAATCTATGTAGATGAAGTTTGTGGTTTATTTAAGCTTGCAGGTTTGCCCAAGGATGTGGTCAAGAAGAAGGTCTTTCCCTTATCTTTGAGGGATAAAGCATTGACATGGTATAGGCTATGTGATGATACCGGATCATGGAATTACAACCGATTGAAATTGGTATTTCATCAAAAGTTTTATCCTATGCATTTGGTACATCGTGATCGGAATTATATCTATAATTTTTGGCCTCGTGATAAAGAAAGTATCGCTCAAGCTTGGGGGAGGCTTAATTCAATTTTATATTCATGCCCCAACCATGAGCTCCCTAGAGAAATTATTATTATGAACTTTTATGCTCGACTTTCTCATGACAATCGCACCATGCTTGACACTTCTTGTACCGGCTCTTTTATGAAGAGAGATATTGATTTCAAATGGGATTTATTGGAAAGAATTAAACGCAAATATGAATATTGGGAGTTTGATGAAGGTAAGGAGTCAGGTATGAATCTTAAGTTCAATTGCGTTAAGTCCTTCGTTGAAACAAATACTTTTCGTGATTTTAGCGCTAAACATGGACTTGACTCTGAGATAGTAGCTCCTTTATGTGAATCATTTGCTGCTCATATTAATCTCCCTAAGGAGAAGCGGTTTAAATATCATCCTCCCATAGAAGTTAATGTAGTAAAACCCAATCCGGTTGAATAGAAAGTTATTGCGTATAATGCTTCTATTGTTCTTAGTGCTTACATTGAGAAACCACCTTTCCATGTTAGAATAAAGGAACATGCTAAAGCTTCAACTGTGATACGTAAGGGCTACATTAGAACACACACACCCCCTGAGCAAATTAAGGTTGAACCTAGTATTTCTATTATTAAATAACTCTTGGCCGATAATGTTGATGGGCATGTTATTCAATTCTGTGAAGCTGCTGCTAGAATTGCTAAACCTCATGCTAGAGACAAACATAAACCTCTTGTTGGTATGCTTGTTGTTTCTGTTAAGATAGGAGATCATTGTTATCATGGTTTATGTGGCATGGGTGCTAGTGTTAGTGCAATACCTCAATCTTTATATAATGAAATTAAAGATGATATTGCACCTGTCGAGATGGAATTTATTGATGTTATTATGAAACTTGTTAATAGAGATACTATCTGCCCTATGGGGATTGTTAGAGATGTTGAAGTATTGTGTGGTAAAACTAAGTATCCTACTGATTTTCTCGATCTTGCTACCACACAAGATAGCTTTTGTCCCATCATATTTGGTAGACCTTTCCTTAATACTGTTAATGCTCAAATTGATTGTGAGAAACAAACTGTTACTGTCCGAGGAAGCATCGTGCAGCTATTGGATATACTCTTGATGATCTTAAGGGCATTAGTCCCACTCTATGCCAGCATAAAATTAAAACTGATCCTGATTCCGAACCAGTTGCCGATCACAATGAAGATTAAATCCTAAGATGAAAGAGGTGGTAAGAAAAGAAATACTAAAGCTCCTGGAAGTTAGTATTATTTATCCTGTTGCTCATAGTGATTGGGTAAGTCCAGTGCATTGTGTCCCTAAGAAGGGAGGTATTGCTGTTGTCCCTAATGATAAAGATGAATTGATCCCACAAAGAACTGTTACTCGCTATAGGATGCTAATTGATCTTAGGAAATTAAATAAATATACTAAGAAAGATCATTACCCTTTACCTTTTATTGATCAAATGCTAGAAAGATTGTCTAAACATACACACTTTTGCTTTCTAGATGGTTATTCTGGTTTCTCTCAAATACGTGTTGCACAATCTGATCAGGAGAAAACCACTTTTACTTGCCCTTTCGGTACCTTTGCTTATGGACTTATGCCTTTTGGTTTATGTAATGCACCTGCTACCTTTCAAAGATGTATGATGGCTATATTCTCTAACTTTTGTGAAAAGATTGTTGAGGTTTTCATGGATGATTTCTCCGTTTACGGATCTTATTTTGATGATTGCTTGAGCAACCTTGATCGAGTTTTGCAGACATGTAAAGATACTAACCTTGTCTTGAATTGGGAGAAGTGCCACTTTATGGTTAATGAAGGCATTGTCTTGGGACATAAAATTTCTGAAAGAGGTATTGAAGTCGATAAGGCTAAAGTTGATGCGATCGAGAAAATGCCATGCCCTACAGACATTAAAGGTATAAGAAGTTTCCTTGGTCATGTTGGTTTCTATAGAAGGTTTATTAAAGACTTCTCTAAGATTTCTAGGCCTCTCACTAATCTCTTGCAAAAAGATATTCCATTTGTTTTTTATGATGATTGTGAATAAGCATTTGAAATACTTAAGAAGGCCTTGATAACTGCACCTATTGTTCAACCACATGATTGGAACCTACCTATTGAAATTATGTGTGATGCTAGTGATTATGTTGTTGGTGCTGTTCTAGGACAAAGAGTTGATAAGAAATTAAATGTTATTCATTATGCTAGTAAAACTCTAGACAGTGCCCAAAGAAACGATGCTACTACTGAAAAAGAATTTTTAGCAGTTGTGTTTGCATGTGATAAGTTCAGATCTTATATTGTTGATTCCAAAGTTACTATTCACACTAATCATGCTGCTATTAAATATATAATGGAAAAGAAAGATGCTAAACCTAGACTTATTAGATGGGTTCTCTTGCCACAAGAATTTGATTTGCATATTGTTGATAGGAAGGGTATTGAGGACCCCGCAACAGATAACTTGTCTAGGTTAGAGCATGTTCTTGATGACCCACAACCTATTGATGATAGCTTTCCTAATGAACAATTGAATGTCATCAATGCTTCACGTAGTACACCATGGTATGCTGATTATGCTAATTATATTGTTGCTAAATATATACCACCTAGTTTCACATACCAACAAAAGAAAAAGTTCTTTTATGATTTGAGACATTACTTTTGGGATGATCCTCACCTTTATAAAGAAGGAGTAGATAGTGTTATTAGACGTTGTGTACCTGAGCATGAACAGTGACAGATCCTACAGTAGTGTCACTCCGAGGCTTACGGAGGACACCATGCGGGAGATAGAACTGCACATAAGGTATTGCAATCCGGTTTTTATTGGCCTACTCTCTTCAAGGATGATCATAAGTTTGTCTTGTCTTGTGATGAATTTTAAATAATAGGTAATATCAGTAAACGTCAGGAACTGCCTATGAATTATTCACTTGTTATTGAACCATTTGATGTTTGGGGTTTTCATTATATGCGACCTTTTCCAAAGTCCAACGGGTATACTCATATTCTAGTTGCTGTTGATTACGTTACTAAGTGGGTAGAAGCTATTCCAACTAGTAGTGCTGATCATAACACCTCTATTAAGATGCTTAAAGAAGTCATTTTCCTAGATTTGGAGTCCCTAGATATTTAATGACTGATGGTGGTTCACATTTTATTCATGGTGATTTCCGTAAAATGCTTGCTAAGTATGATGTCAACCATAGAATTGCATCTCCTAATCATCCTCAGTCTAGTGGTCAAGTAGAGTTAGGTAATAGAGAAATTAAATTAATTTTGCAAAAGACTGTTAATAGGTCTAGAAAGAATTGGTCTAAGAAACTTGATGATGCACTGTGGGCTTATAGAACTGCTTATAAGAATCCCATGGGCATGTCTCCGTATAAAATGGTTTACGGTAAAGCATGTCATTTACCTCTTGAGCTAGAGCATAAGGCTTATTGGGCAATCAAAGAGCTCAACTTAGATTTCAAACTTGCTGGTGAGAAGAGGTTATTTGATATTAGCTCACTTGATGAATGGAGAACTCATGCATATGAAAATGCCAAGTTGTTTAAAGAAAAATTTAAGAGGTGGCATGATAAAAGGATACAAAAACGTGAGTTCAATGTAGGTGATTATGTCTTGCTATACAATTCTTGTTTAAGATTTTTTGCAGGCAAACTTCTCTCTAAATGGGAAGGACCTTACATTATTGAGGAAGTATATCATTCCGGTGCCATAAAAATCAACAACGCGGAAGGTAATTTTCCAAGAGTTGTAAATGGGCAAAGAATCAAGCATTATATCTCAGGTACTCCCATAAATGTTGAAAGCAATAGTATTAATAACATTACTCCGGAGGAGTACATAAGGGATATTTACCAGCTTGTTTCAGACTCCAAAAACGAAGAGGTATGTGATACCGTAAGTAAACCGACTACAAAACTTTTCCAATAGCAATTTTTCTCCGTTTTGGAATATTTATAAAAATAGAAACATTTAAAGTAGTCGGAAAAGCGCACGAGGAGGTGACAAGCTTGCCAGGCGCGCCCCACCCCCCTGGGCACGCCTGGGGGGCTCGTGAGCACCTGGTGTGTCTCCCGGACTCCGTTTTCTTGTCGAATACTCCTTATAGTCGGTAAAAATTCATTATATAATCTCCCAAAAGGTATGACCCTCGTATCATGCAAATATCCTCTCTTTTCGTTTCGAGCTGCTGTGCAGACAGATCCAGATCGCTAAGGCGTCCCCAAAAGTTCCGAAGGACAAGTTCTTTGAGAAGGTCATCATTCCCTACCTCGCGGAGGTGGTGCAACACCCTCAATCTATTGAGATGCATGAGGGGGTGTTGCACATCCGTGATGTTGAGGGGCCCAAGAGGACCGGAAGCGTAGAGGCGAGGCTCGAAGCAATGGAGCAACAAGTCTTCAAGTGCCAAGGGATGGTGGAACGCGGACTCAACGCCAAACACATGATGATCATGAAGTTCACCAACAAGCACAAGATTGATGCCAAGGACATCGGGAGCACCTCTTCAAGCTCTATGACAGAATCAATCATCTCCAAGCCCAGATCTACAACCTGCAGAACCAAAATTGTGAGTATGAGTATAGATTTAAGGCAATGCGGTTGGCTGCAGATTTGAGTATTTCGGAGACTCGATCATCTTTCCATGATGGAGAACCTATTCCTTGGAAGATGGAGAATCAACACCAGACTCCAAAAATTCCACCACCATCACCTCTGAAGGAAGACAATTAAACACATGGGTATGGGCACTCCCCTTGGCTTGTGCCAAGCTTGGGGGAGTTGCCCCAGTATTGTATCACCATCACATCTTTTGCCTTCACCTTTATCTTAGTTCGATCCTTTTTGGTAATATATTTATTTAGTAGAATAAAGTTCTTAGTATGATCTAGGCTTGAGTTTTGCTTTGTGTTACCCCCAATGTAATCGAGTTCGTGAGTTATATAATAAAGAGTGTTTTAGTTAAGGGCTTTGCTTCATGCCATGATCTAAAGAAAAGAATAATAATAGAACAAAAGCATGAAAGATCATGTGATGATCCTATGGGAAGTGGTGGCTTCACATATAAAAATAATGTTGATTGAAACTTGTTGTGGGTGGACAAATGTAGACCTTGGTCATTGTTGCAATTAATAGGAAGTAATAAAGAAAGAGAGGTTCACATATAAATATATCATCTTTGGCACCGTCTATGATTGTCAACACTCATTAAACTATTACATGCTAAGAAGTAGATGTTGGACAAGGAAGACAACATAATGAATTCTGTTTGCTTGGTTCCGAACAATGTTATATGACTAGAGATCCCTTAGCATGTGACGCTTGCTTCCACCTCATATCAGCCAAAATTTCCGCACTAAGTAGAGATACTACTTGTGCATCCATAAACCCTCAACCCAGTTTTGCCATAAGATCCCTCAAGTAAGTTGTCATCGGTGCAAGCAATAAAAATTGCTCCCTAAATATGTAAGATCTATTAGTGTGTGGAAAATAAGCTTTGTACGAACCTGTGATGAGGAAGACATAAAAGCGACAGACTCCATAATAAAGTTCTTTATCACAGGAGGCAATATAAAGTGACGTTCCTTCACACGAAGAGATCACACATCCAAACCTCAAAAGCGCATGACAACCTATGCTTCCCTCTGCGAAGGGCCTATCTTGTACCTTTACTTTTTATCTTTAAAAGAGTCATGGTGATCGACACCAATTCCATATTTCTCCTTTATCTTGGCAAGCGTCATGTGCTAGGGAAAGATTTGTATTCATATATCAACTTGGAAGTAAGTAATCATGAATTAATATTGTTGACATTACCCTTGAGGTAAATAGTTGGGAGGCGAAACTATAAGCCCCTATCTTTCTCTGTGTCCAACTGAAACTTTGATCTCATGAGTACCACGTGAGTTTTAGCAATTGTAGAAGACTAAAAGATGATTGAGTATGTGGATTTGCTCTACAAGCTATTATTTGACTCTTTCCGATGTTATGATAAATTGCAATAGCTTCAATGACTAAAGACTATTGGTTGTTAATTCTCAATAAGGTTCTTAATCCATACTTTACATTGTGAAGGAATTGTCACTTCAGCATAAGAGATTATATGACGACATTGCTGTTCTAAATATGATCATGATGCGTGCATGTCTGTATTTTGTTTTATCGACACCTCTATCTGTAAACATGTGGGCATATTTATTGATCTCGTCTTCCGCTTGAGGACAAGCGGGGTCTAAGATTGGGGGAGTTGATACATCCATTTTGGATCATGCTTTTATATTGATATTTACCGCATTATGGGCTCTTATTACACATTATGGTACAATACTTATGCCTTTTCTCTCTTATTTTATAAGGTTTACGTGAAGAGGGAGAATGCCGGCAGCTGGAATTCTGGGTTGGAAAAGGAGCAAGTTTGAGATACCTATTCTACACAACTCCAAAATCCATGAAAATCAGCAAGGAATTATTTTGGAATATATAGAAAATACTGGGCGGGAGAAATACTAGAGGGGAGCCAACCCCCTATCGCGCCTGGGGGATTCGTGGGCCCCCTGTTACCCCTCCGGCTCCCATCTTCTGCAATATAGAGGGTTTCGTCCCAGAAAAAAATCAAGGGAGAGCTTTCGGGAAGAAACACCGCCGCCACGAGGCGGAACTTGAGCAGAACAAATCTTGAGCTCCGGCAGGGCCATCCTGCCGAGGAAACTTCCCTCCCGGAGGGGGAAATTGTCGCCATCGTCATCACCAACACTCCTCTCATCGGAGGGGACTCATCTCCATCAACATCTTCATCAGCACCATCTCATCTCCAAAACCTAGTTCATCTCTTGTACCCAATCTCCGTCTCGCGACCCCGATTGGTACTTGTAAGGTTACCGGTAGTGTTAATTACTCCTTGTAGTTGATGCTAGGTGGATTACTTGGTGGAAGACCATATGTTCAGATCCTTAATGCTATTCGATACCTCTCTGATCATGAACATAATTATGCTTTGTGAGTAGTTACATTTGTTCCTCAGGACATGGGATAAGTCTTGCTATATGTAGTCATGTGAATTTGGTATTCGTTCGATATTTTGATGCGTTGTATGTTTTCTTTCCTCTAGTGGTGTTATGTGAACGTCGACTACATGACACTTCACCATTATTTGGGCCTAGAGGAAGGCATTGTGAAGTAATAAATAGATGATGGGTTGCTAGAGTGACAGAAGCTTAAACCCTAGTTTATGCGTTGCTTCGCAAGGGGCTGATTTGGATCCACCAGTTTAATGCTATGGTTAGACTTTGTCTGAATTCTTCTTTCGTAGTGGCGGATGCTTGCGAGAGGGGTTAATCATAAGTGGTATGTTTGTCCAAGTAAGGAAAGCACCCAAGCACCGGTCCACCCACATATCAAAATATCAAAGTAGCGAACGCGAATCATATGAACTTGATGAAAACTAGCTTGATAGAAATTCCCATGTGTCCTCGGGAGCGTTTTACCTTATATAAGAGTTCGTCCAGGCTTGTCCCTTGCTACAAAAGTGATTGGGCCATCTTGCTGCACCTTTGTTACTATTGTTACTTGTTACCCGTTACGAATTATCTTATCCCGCAACTATCTGTTACCGATAATTTCAGTGCTTGCAGAGATTACCTTGCTGAAAACCACTTGTCATTTCCTTCTGCTCCTCGTTGGGTTCAACACTCTTACTTATTGAAAGGACTACGATAGATCCCCTATGCTTGTGGGTCATCAGCTATCGTCCATGCTACCTAAGGCTTCCTATAGTCAGGATGGCTCTAATACCAGCTCTGTGGGGACCCCGACTTACGAGTCGAGATCGCCGAATGTACGTGCTCAGTGATCCCAGAGATCAATGCTCACCGAACACACAGATACTGAATAATAAGAGTCTTGCATCCAAGTACCGAATTATTACATCACATGACCGAATGGTCAAGTTCACAAGGTAAAGCCTATAAGACCAAATCACACTGATACAACCAGTACCGGAAATCGTAGGGCTAAGCGGGTGCCCATGCCATCAGCCTACACCAACAGGCATTCTGACTGGGAAGCGTCCTAGTTCGTAGGGGCGTCTCTGAAGACGTACTCATCTCCAAACTCCGGTCCTTCCATGTCTGGTCAATAATATAACAAGTGGCAAGCCAATGAGTACTTTTGAATGTACTCGCAAACAGCCCATGATATGAACAATGCAAGTGAAGGATAACAATATCATGCTTCTTTGGTGGATATCTCTTGGTGGCAAGTAAACATGATCACGGGTATGCATCATAAGTTAAGAACAACTTTTGAAGAACAGGTTACAAATATCAATATATCTGTTGAGGGTTGAACCATCTGGGTTCACCCTATATGCCAAGTCACCAAACTTGGTCATATCATTACTTTCATAATGACACCATGTAACACATACGCACACACACTTGCTTTATGCGGAAACAACTGGATGTAGTTTAAGCGGGATTACTCAACTATCCTTGACCGTAGACATGGCTATTCGAATAGTTTTACACTTTGTAGAGGTAGTACGCTGGACCCCCGAGATCCGGAAAACTTCCGTGTCATCCACGACTTGCGGTATATAACACACCCGAGGTAAGTACCCGATCAATGCCTTTCTTCTGACGATACTAGCCAAAGAGGTCCACTCAATTGGTACCCAGCCCACATGTTGTACGTCTTACGAGCACCGACTCTGGACAGTATCAACCATGCGGGGACCAACGGTGTGCCTGGAACACGTAAAAACGACATAGTCGCCCTACTTGGCATGACCCCATCACGAGAGTAACCACACATCACTCCTGCCACTAGTAATGTGTCCCTTTGCTAGCACCGACCAGAGTAATCAACACAATCCCGTCCCATAAGGGTAACGTGGTCGTACATGTAAAGTTGGTACGCTCGACACATCATAAATCTAATCCCATTTCTGAAACCATACTCACACAAATACCCGGTGCACCACTTCACCAAAAGTGGCCACCTAACTCATCATCACCCTCGGGCATTAGTGGCACACGATGGGGTTTTCATAATCTTTGATTTATATACCATCAACATGCTCATGCTAATATTATTCTAGCTTTACTTGTCAACATGATATTAGCATGACCCTCATAGGTGGTAGCATCAAGCTCAATGCATGTGCTCCGGAGGAGCCATCGATAACATCACATCAATGATTTACCGGCACTTACGATCATATGCAACCAAATTATTTGCTACACTAGCATGCAATATAACATATGCTCAGTCATGGTAAAAGGGCTGCTTGCCTTAGTCAGCTAGGTATCCGGGGTCTTCGAGGTCTTCCGCTCCGATTCCCTCGTCACACAATTTTTCCATCGTCGTCAAAAGGATAAAATAAGAAATAGCTCACTCCAAAACAGATCACAAAATCATTTTAAAAATGTTGGTTATTTCTGATAAATCTAGGTTGTTATTTTAAAAATATTTGCCTCTAATTCCAATGAGGGAATATTTTTAAAATCAACTAAACAGAAGCAAAAATATTCCAATTTAATCCTTTTTATTATTATAAAACAGAATAGTTGCTTCAAAAATTCAACCGATGGTTCTCTTAAATACTACATATTTTTAGAAGAATAACACTTGAAAAATTATATTTTTACACTGGTTAAATCTTTTTAGAAAAACCTTTGAAAATCCAGTTTTTAAAATAAATAAAAAGGGCTACAGCCCCTGGCCTGGCTTGGCCTGGGACTGGGCCGGCCCAAAGGCCAGCCAGCTAGCCTGCCCAGGCACGCGCGCCATCAGGTTTGAACCTGACGTGCGGGCCCCTGCAGTCAGCGGCTGCGGGCAACGAGGGAGAGAGAGTTGGGCCATCGAGAGGTGGGGCACACTTGTCGGGGTCGTCTCCTACCTCTGGCCAGAGAGGAGGAGGAGCACGCCGGCGTGGCTACCGACGTCCTCGGGCCCCAACGAAGACGGAAATGGGTCTGGCTCGTCATCGCCTACCTGTTGGTGGTCGAAACAACGACGGAGAGGCTGAGGTTCACCGGCGACGAGGAGGCCGCGGCGGAGGAGTTTCGGGCGAAGGTCGAGGGGGTAGCTAGGTGCACGGATTAGCTTGGGAAAGTTGGGGGAAAGCTAGCTGAGGTCAAGGGGAGTGGTTTGGTGGGCAGAGGGATGCAGGAGCAATCGTGTAGTCGGAGATCGACCGGAGCTCCGAGGCGGAAGGGCCTTGGTCGTTCTTGACCACCGGGGCTCTGCTGGCTTGCTGAGGTGGCTAGGGAGGTGCTAGAGGTTCCTGCGATGCTGTCTGAGGGGTGCTAGATCGAGGGGGAGGGCTATTTATAGGCTTGCGATGGTGAGCCGACTCAGGAGCGTCGGTGACTCACTGTGGCACGCATGGGGGGTGCAAAGAGGAGGTGGGGTCGAAACCACGGTCTCAAGACGTGGTTTTGGACTGCCAGAACCTACTGCCAGGAAGGGAGAGAGGGGAGTCGAGCATCAGTGGTCGCGCAACTCTGGCCGGTACTGGTGCGCCCGGGGACGCGTCGCACAAGCTCTAACGCGGGAGAGGTGGGTTCCTGATGGTCGGCTGATGCAGAGGGGTTGTCGGGGAAGAAGTTGGACACCTCGGGGGAGGCTGGAACTGGCCGAGGGCGTCGCCCCCATCTTTGAGTTCTTTGTAGCGCGCCCAGAGCGCAGTTTTGGCATGCCATGGCATGCTGGCGTGCTTTGAGGTGCTTTGGACGTGTCTAGCATGTCCTGTGCACTGGCTGGGATGAGGATAGCCGCTGAAGTCTCGTGGGAGCTTGGGCTGGTCAAGGGAGACAAGAGAAACAGGTGTTGTCAGCTTTGCGCTGAAGTTTAGAATGGAGATTTTGGCATTTCTACTTTGAACCAGAGAGTGGCCAGTTGACTGGGGCAGGGTATTGATATTGGCCACCTAATCTGAGAGTTTGCGGCAAAGGGGTTGGGTTTAGCTATGGTTAGAGGGGCTTTTACCCATCTGTTAGAAGATGCTCGACAGTGGTTTGGGGTGGTTGCACCCCACCACTGGTTCTGCAACTTAACATGATTGGGTTTGGTGCTAAAACATGGGGTTTCACCAAGTTTGAGCTCCATTGGACAAGTTTAACTTTGTAAACTTGAAAACTTCACCATTTGACCAGATATGTTCCTTCCAAAGAGAGTGTGGGCAAACTAAGTCCGACAAATCCCATTTTTGGTGTGGAAGCCTCATTTGAGATATTAGGCAATCCTGCAAATTTTCAACATCATTGGACAAACTTTGCTATGTAGAGTTGCTCTAACTTCAATCTGGACAGAAGGGGTTTTGCAGTTATTTGGTGTACTTAATCACCTTGGATCAAGGTGAAACTTTATGTGTAAACCAAATATGACTTGGGGATACCACTGGAATTTTCTAGGAATTTATTGAGAATATTTCCTTTGGAAATATTTCAAAGGGTCAAAAGAGACAGAAATCATTTTCAGGGTTTTACTCAAATATTAATAGTGTAAATAGGGGTTAAAAATATTATGTATGGAAAATATATGTCCTTCTCATCATCTCCAAATTTAATTAGATTTTTCAAAGACAGAAAGGTATTTTTCCTCATAGGAATACCATTTCTGCCCTCAGATTTTTGCATTACACAGAAAGATGGAAGTGAAAACAGGGTGTGACAATGGTGGAAGTGCCAACAATTGAATACTCGCATTAGTCCAAAGAACTCATACACTTATTATCGGTAACTCTCTATCTAGTTAGGAGGTTCAGAAAGAGACAAGTACCCCGAGGAGGAGTGTTTGGGGGTTTGTTTATTCTTGCGCATCCTCGACTTATGGTAACATGAGGGTACTCTATATATTCCAACCCCTCCAGAGGTTAGCGATCAATTTAGTAGCTAGAGTTCTCAACTAATTTTTAGTTTTTGAAAAACACACGGATTTCCCAAAATACGACACCTATCACTAATAGGTTCAAGCTCTTCGCACCAATAGTCCAAACATTACTCAAATCAATACCTCAAAACTATTGCAGGTTACTACTATACTTAAATAGCAATCTCAATTACCTACTCATGCAAGACACACAACTCAGAGCAACAAGCCAACTCTCTAAACAAGATAAGCATGATAACTCAAGAGAGTTCCAAAATCAACCTAAATAATAATAGATCTTAAAAAGATAAGCATGAAAACTAAGAGCTAAGCATGACAGTAGCTACGAAAAGATGAAGAACACACAAAAAAGATAAGCATGAAAAGCTATGTTGTGTTCTAGAGTGGAATGGAGTGTGTCTCTCTCCCAAACAAGGTAGGATAGGTTATGACTTGTTATGAACAGCAAGAAAAACTAAAACTAACTAAAAATAAAATAGCGGGATGCTCCAAGCATAACACATATCATATGAAGTGATAAAAATATAGCATGGAGATGGACGAACTTATGCTTGTTGATAGAGAAGGGGATGCACGGGGCCATCCTCAAGCTTAGACGCTTGAGTCTCCTTTGAATATTTCTTGGGGTGCATGGGGGCATCCCCAAGCTTGAGCATTTGAAACTCCTGTATCTTCTTTCATCATCTCACCCATCGCATACTTGAAAACTCCCTTCATAGAAATCTCATCATAAGCTGATTAGAGTGGTTAGTTCCCTTAATAAAATAATTCAATACCTACTGGAAATAAAGATTTTTCATGAAAATCTACTGCTTCTGATGATTTCCAAAAGTTTCTTGCAAATAAAAAGCAAGCTTAGGATTCGCAAAACAATGAAAACACAAAACATGGCAGAATTTGTGAAAAACATAACAACAGGTAGTAAATAATTTATTCGGGGCACTTCTGCAACTCAAAAAACTCATAACAGATGCCACAAAGACAATTATATATAGCATGCTCTCAAAACAATTCTGATCAAAAAGATGATATGGTGATTTTCTTTGAATTGTTCCGTCAAGCAGACATAATCTGTTTCTGGATAACATGTCACAACTTTTGGACTTTCTTCCAATCACAGGTTATAACTTGGCCCAAAGCTTAAAAATAAAGATACAATGATGTTGCTACTATACTAACACACATCAAGACCACTAAAACAGAAAGTAAAAAAAAATTGGGTTGCCTCCCAACAAATGCTTTCTTTTATGTCTTTGATATAGGCGCAATGCAAGAAGGAGCGTCTAGATTCTCCTAAGACATCGGAATTATAAAAACCTTCAAACGGATCCTCCACAAGTTCATCCTTATCTTTCCTAAGGAACGGGTACGTACCTTACGCTTTCCCACGTAAGGGTATATGTGCTTTACCTACATCAATGAAGCCTTCATGGCTCGGAGGAAGTCCCTTTGAAGCACTATATTCCCTTTGTTGGGCTCCATGATGAAGAAATCAACCGTTGCATTCCTTTTAGAGAATGTAACCTGGACATCTTTTACCTTTCCCTGGATTTCAGAAATATCACTATTAGCATGTTCATGATAGGATGAAAAAAATTCCATGTCTAACTAGAGAGAATCATAAACAACTTTTGGCATAGTGGAAACCATGGATCCAATATCACAATAAGCAAGGAAGTCTTGGTTAGACATGCTAATTCTAACAAAAGGTTCCCAGTCATCATCTATTTTCAAAATCTCCTCCTTATCAACCATGGGTTTCTCCATTTCTCTTAAGTCTAGAGCATCTATTTTCCCTTCAAAAGTAGCAAGTCTATCTATAATGGTGTCATAATCATGATTACAAACAAGATTATTAGATAGAACATGTATAATATCAAGAGGTCTTGCCTCATCACACTCTAAGAAATCTCCTTTAGCTATAATATCAAGAGAGTGTTTGCACCATATAAAGAGACCATGATAAAAAAAATTCTAAGCACAATTTTGATAGGTATCCAAGGCATAATTCTTTTGTGTGCTTCAGAAATTCTATCCCATGCTTCCTTCATATTTTATCCATTCCTTTGATGGAAATCTAGTACCTCAGATTCCTTCCAAGCATCAAACCTTAACATGCTTGACAACTAAAAGCAAAGTAACTAATTTGTTTTTGTGGTTTTTGGTGTAAGACTAAAGCAAAAACTAAAAAGCAAACTAACAAGACTAAAAAGCAAAGGTAAAAGATAATGTGCAACTCCCCTATCTTGAAAACTGGATTCCCAGCAACGGCGCCAGTAATTCACTTGATGATGATTTGATGTATATACTTCTCGCCCCTCGTTGGTTACCCCAAGTGGAAGGTGGAGATGTAGTCAGCAGCAAATTTCCCTTACACGGAGACTGTAAGGTTTATCGAACTAGGAGGACTCCTGGACTCAACAAGTAGGTGTCTTCCACCCTGACACTAGCAGAAGATGTGGACTTGCACACACAATAAATAACTTTGCTCCCAAACGAGTACAGAGAAGTTGTCAATCTCTCCGGTCTTGTAGTTTGCAAAGGATCAAAACACAAGCGGGAAGGTAATAGTGATTGCAACGTAAACGTAAGTGAAAGCGGTAAATGATGGAGGTGTAATCAATGATGGTGATATGGACGGAGTCACATGATATTCACTAGTGATGTCTCTCTCCCTAAAGACGATAAACAACTATGCTAGGGTAAACAAATCACAGTAGGGCAATTGACAGAATTATGATCGCACCGCAATGCTAATTATGCTCCTTGATAGTTAGAGGTTCAATAGTAATGTGCAGTACGCCAAGAAAAGTAGACTGTTTATTCATCGGCATCTATTTACTAACCATCCACCTTGAGGTATCTATCCAGAATACCTCTCTGGTATTAAATTGCAAGCCCCACCCAAAGTGTAAACTCAAAGCAACGGACAACTTCATTAACGAACTATGTGTAAGGTAAACAATCCTTGCAACCATGGTCACAAGCACCGTTGTTTTCTCCCTGGTGGCAACAAGCATATCCCCTAGTCTCATTTTTTTGTCACTCAAGCTAGACATTGAGGGGCCCAAACCCACAATCATGCATAACGCTCCCTCTTGGAGTTACGATCTACTACTTGTCCAAAGCAATAAAAAGCAACCGAGAACATGCATGAATCACTAAGGAACATAATATAAAAGGATAGTCAAATATATAACTCATAACAATTTGAACATAATCTCATAATCCATCGGATCCCAACAAACCGAGCATAGCAATAGAAATAGAATTACATGTATGCCTTGATCATGTAGGGCAGCTCACAAGGACTAACCATTGAAGCACAAGATTGGAGAGAAGACATCACATAGCATCTGGTCATGGAATTCAAGGAGGACTACTCACGGCATGTCCGGGAAGCGTCCATGGCGGTGGAGAAGCTCCCGAAGGTCAATCCTCCCTCCGGCAGGGTGCCGGGAAGAGGTCTCCTAACGCTCCCGATCTCGGAAGCGCCGCGGTAGCGGAACGATGGAGAAATTCGCGATTCCAGAAAGTCGGCGAGGGTTTCCTCTTGGGACTATAAATATAGGCCAAAGGAGGGCACCAGAGGAGGCGGGACCCACCCAGGCGACCTCCTGGCGCGGCCTAGGGCCTGGCCACGCCAGCAGGCCGCCTGGGAGGCCCCTGGCCCCCTCTGGCCCTCTTTCGGTGATCCGGAAGCTTCTGTTTCGCTGATTTTTTTTATATTTTTTCTGGATTTTTTCGGGCTTCAGAAAATTGGGAAAAGCCCGTGCGAAATAGACATCAGGAGACAGAAATTGGCACTGGGTGCACTGAGTTAGTAGGTTAGTCCAAATATGTGTAAAATGATATAAAAGTGTAGCAAAACATATAGCAATGTCACCCAAAATATCATGGCACAAGCAGAAATTATAGATACGTTTGGGACGTATCAAGCGTTCAACACCGAATATCGGTATTTCACATGTGATGCAAGGAACATCGTGCTCGGTGCGTGTACCGATGGCATGAATCAGTTTGGCAACCAGAACACCAACCATAGCACATGGCCCGTGTTTGTATGGATGTACAACCTCCCCCCTGGTTGTGCATGAAGTCGAAGTATAATACACATGGGCATGCTGATTCAAGGGCGACCGAAACAACCGGGAAATAATGTTAATCTATATCTGGGGCTATTTCAAGAGGAGTTAGACACGTTATGGAAAACACCGGCCAAGACATCGGGCACTAGCAAAGGCGAGTATTTCTATATGAGAGTCGCGTTGATCACGATGGTGCACGACTATCTCGGTTATGATATGTCGGAGGACATGTGTGCCATGGATATTGGGGATGCACGCGGTGCATGGTTGATACGACGTCTCAGCAGCTAACGTCAAGGAAAGATGGCGGGTCTGGGGAAATCGTGTACATGGGTCATGGAAGATGGCTCGAGAAGGACGACACGTGGAGAAACCGTGGAGATCTATTCAATGGCGAGGCTAAGCATCGAGGACCTCCACGTAAGCGGAGCGGCGCTGAAATCGATGAGCTATTGAAAAACTGGGAAAAGTGCCCCGCGCCGGGAAAGAAGATGAAAAAGGCGTCGGAGCCGCTATTGAAGATATGGAAGACGAGGTCTGTTTTCTGGGACTTGGAGTACTGGCACAAACTCGACATGCCTCATTGCCTTGATCAAATGCATATCTGTAAGGATGTCCTTGAGAGATTGCTTGCGACACTGATGAACATGCCAGATAAGACCAAGGATGGGCCGAAGGAAAGAAAAGACTTGCAAGATTTGGAGATCAGGGGAGATCTGCGCATGCCTCCCCGTAAAAAGTCAGAGGAGACAGAGACAGAGATAGAGGCGTGGGAGAAGAAGGGCAAAAAGTAAAGGAAGAGGATTATTGTCCCCGTTCTTGCTTCACCTTAAGTCCGGCTGAGATCGATCAATTCCTCAAGTGCCTTACCAGAATCAAAGTTAGTTCCAGTTACTGTGGCAAGATAAGGATATATCTAGACACGAAGAAGAAAAGATTTGGCGGGATGAAGTCACATGACTGTCATGTGATGATGATGTAGATACTACATGTTGCCCTTAGAGGGATAATGGACAAGCACGTCCGTGACACGCTTATTGGTCTCTGCAACGTTTTCGACATCATCTCTCGAAAGTCGATCAGTGTGAAGTAGCTTCGAAGGCTACAGGAAGAGATCGTTGTCATACTAAATGAGCTTGAGATGTACTTCCCGCCCGCGTTCTTTGACGTCATGGTGCATCTGTGTGTCCATATTGTGGACGACAAAATAGACCTGGGGCCGTCATTCCTGCACAACATGATACCGTTTGAGAGGATGAATGGGATCATCAAAGGATCCGCTCGTAACATGTCCCGTCCGGATGGAAGCATCGTCCAGGGCTATCTGACACAAGAGTGCATCTCTTTTTGTGAGAATTTTCTATATGGCACAGGCCGGCCGCATGGTGTTGGTTTGCCCATTAACAAGCATGATGGGAGGCTCCAAGGAGAAGGTCACTCCAACGGTCGCAAGGAAATGCATGTGGCATACTCAGATCGACGCACCGACTTTGACAGAGCAAACTTGGTAGTGCTACAACACCTACACCAGGTAGATGCTTTTGCGACACTGCACAAACAAAATATCGCAAAGAAGTATCGTGACCGGGGGGTATGCAGGACGGATGCCGAAGTTACTAGAGAGAAGAACTCCACTTTCTTGCATTGGTTCAAAGAGCATATTATTGCTAATCCCCCTGAAGAGGGCTCTAAGGACGGATTTCTCATATACGCCTTAGCACATGGCCCCTCGCCCGACATCCTCACCTATCAGGCATACGATATCAACGGATACACGTTCTACATGGAGGCCAAAGATCTGGACAGTGATGTTCAGAACTCAGGGGTGACTATGGAATGCATGACCGACACCGACAACAGCGCAACTGAGAGATTTTACGGAAGGGTCGAGGAGATTTGGGAGCTTGACTTCTCTAGACTGCACAACGCGACGATGTTCCGTGTCAGATGGGCTAAGAATGTGGAAAGAGAAACCCGGTATTTCACTACCATGACTATACCCGACGCCAAGAGCGGTACCGTGAACGCTATCGCAAAAAACAAGCCATGGGTACACGCTAAGCACGTGACACAATGCTTCTTCACACCCGACCCGCGCAATCCCAGTTGTGTCGTCATGAGGAGACGCAAAAGGAACATCATTAGAATGGATGAACTCACCAACGAGGTAGACTACGACCAGTACGGCAACCCAATGATGGAAGATGACAATGACGATGAAGTATACGTCAAAAGAAGAATCAATACGACATTACCTAAGAAAAATCATACTCCATGGAAAAGGAAAAGTCACAATGAGGGTCTCAATTATTCTTCAACGAACAAGAAGGGAAAGAAGCTCACTAAAAAACGAAAACGTCGACGCTGAGGAACCATTATCGGTGAAATGATGTAATATATATGTTCCTATTTTGTGTACACACTTAACCGTTATGCATGGGTTAAATGATGTAATATATATGTTCATGTTTTGTATACATACTTAACCATCAAATGATGCAATATATATCGCCTTAGTTATATACATTGTATCACCCTCCCTTCGTTCCTGCTCTTGGAAAAAAGGAAAAGTAAAAGAAGAAAAGAAAAGGAAGAGAAAATAAAGGAAAAGACAATAGAATCAACAAACAGGAAAACTGTTATAGGTACTGGTTATAGTAGTAGCGCTATTCCGAAAAAGAGCTATAGCTAGTCGAAATAGCAGTAGCGCCATTTGGAGAAACACGTTATAGCTACCTATGGTAGTAGTAGCGCTTCTTCTTTAAATGCGCTAGTGCTATGTTGACTTAACCCCCAAATATGCTTCCCGCCTCTCCTTCTTCCCCCAAATCCCCACACTATCTTCTCCCCCTCGTCGCCGCCGGAGCCCGTCCCCTCACCCTCGACCTCCTGGCACCCCTACCTCAAGCGCCGGAGCCCTTCCCTCGCCCTCGACCTCGCCGGAGTCCTGCCCTCGCACCCGACCCCATCGCTCACCCCCGAGCCCCCGACCCCGGCGACCTCGCCCTCGCCCCCGACCCCGGCCCCGGCGCCCCACGCCTCCCTCCTCTGCTTCCTACCCTCACAACCTCGACCATCGTCGGCCTGCCTCCTCGCCCCTGCACCCTCTGTAAGCCCCCCACCGCTCCTCCTCTCTCTGCTAACTAGGGTTCTTCTATTAATGTACTTAGGTTTTAGTTAGGGCAGTAGGTTAATTAGGTTATCTATTTAGTTATGAACCCTAGTTATCAAACTAGTAGGTTAATTTGGCTATATTATGAACCCTAGTTAGTATGAAACCTAGGACATATTAGTTAAAGCAACTGTTGCTATTTAAAAAAACAGAATTTGAAGTGGACAGATTTGTTAAAGCAACTGCTGCTATTTTTAATTAGTTTCAAATTTAGATAGGCTGAATTTAGTTTCAAATATTGTGAAGAAAAATGAATTCTTGCATTTTTCTTCAAGTTCTACATTTTTCTTCCTTTTATATGCAAATTTGAAGTGGACATGTGATTTGGACATGTCATATTTGGACATGTGTTGTTTTGGACATGTCATATTTGGAAAATGATGAAGATTTGTACGGTAAAGGATGCAAGTGGCCTATGTTTTGCCGGAATGTTGATTCATTTCCATTCCTGTGAATTTCAGGCGCTCCATATGTCCACTTTTTAGCAAAGGTCATGCCGACATTTTCCGTGAATTTTGGCATGACTTGTGCTAGAAAGCAGGCATATCAAGTGCCGGGATTTTGCTCAGAAACGGCATTCCGGAAAACATAGATCTTTTTTTCATGGCATTTCTCATTTTTATAGTTTTAGAATCAAACAAGGAGACTTAATCATAGGAAACATGTCGAACAACGAAGAAACCGGGCCTTCTGACCATGATGCAGACGAGACGGATTATGAGGGTGAACAACAGTACCTCGACTTTTTGTCTGCTAAGCACAGTCAAGGTTTGCAGGTCGGCCTAGATGATGTTACTCACGTCGACTTCGACACCGACGGCGCCAGCACCGATGGTGGCGCCGAGACCGGCGGGGAAGGTACCGACGGGGAAGATACCGGCGGGGAAGGTACTGATGCCTATGCTGCTACCGAAAAGAAGAAGCATAAGAAGCAGAGGATACGAAAACTCGGCATCGGACGACTGGTGATCACAAAGATGGCCCCTGGCAAGTTTGAGTCATTAGAGCTGGAAGAACCTCGCAAGTGCTGTGGGAACCAAGTAGGATGCATCCTACAGGAATGTGCGAGCATCAACTACGATGACATAAGGGGTAAAGAACATTTGATGCAGTTGCTCCTGACAAAGCTGCACAAGAGATTCAAGTTCCCCGACCGGGATTACGCCATAGAACACCCGTGGGATGATAAGAAAATGAAAAAGATTAACAATCATGCCCTGTGTATGTTCAACAATGATTTGGCCTTCTGGAAAGGGAGGGTGAAACGAGCTATTGAGGTTGAGGAACCCCTGTCCAAGATTCTCGAGGAAAATCCGACACTTATGGAACAGGAGTTCGAAAAGTTCAAGGACACTTGCGCTACCAAGGCAGCCAAGGCTAAGCCTGCGAAATTCAAGAGCCTTCAGCAAAGGAACACCGGGAAGCATCGCCTCGTAAGCCGTGGCTACCTTGGCAAAAGGCCCATATGGGATAAGGAGGACACGGAACATGAAGCCGCGGGTCTCCCAGACCCCTTCGCGAAGTTCACCAACCCCTTGGAGCATGACTACACCAGGACCCGCTACAAGTGGGACAAGGAAAAGAAGGTTTTTTACACGGACCAGATCACAAGGAAATTGATTAGAATACTGGTAATTATTCTTTTACCACCTTACATTTAGCTTCTAATCAATTCGACTACACATTCGTAAATGGTTCATGTTCCTTATGCAGGAGAAGCAACACCACCTTGCAGCCGAAAGCTCTAATTCGCCGATGAGGCCCAAGTGGGACACCCCTCTCAACCCGGCCTTGAACGAACTTAAGGGACTCCCTTTGGGCCAGCGGCCGCAATATGGACGTGTGCACGGCGCCGGAGACGACGCCACGTGGAAGGTGTTTTACAACGAGGGCCCGGAGGCCAAGAAGGAGAAAAAAGAAGTTTAGTCAGACGGACATCGACGAGAAGGTGAAGCTTGCGTTTGAGAAAAAAGCAGCTGAGGATGCGGACAAAGCAGCCGAGGAGAAAAATGAGTTGCTACAGCAGGCAGTCAACGCGGCTGTACATGCGTGCAGAAATGATTTCGCTACTAACTTGATCCCGGCTATCATCAACTGGATGAATGAAAATCCAGACAAGACGGTACATGATTTCCCCATGCACAGTTTCGTCGGGAGCAAATCGGTGGACAACACCACAGCACCATCACCTGCTTTCTCAACCGGGCATGCTACCTCAGTTGCACCAGCACCCGCTCGTAGCAGCCCGTTCTCAGTCTCCGGTGCGCTAGGCGGCCTTCATCTTTGGCTGAGCTCGACGACCTCACGGTAATTACAGGTCGCACCAACGTATATCTAGAACATTCTATTTTCGTTGCCATTCGGATGTTTTACGCCGCAGACATGTGTTCGCAGGCCAACGAAACCCCGTGCACCGTACTCTACTTGATCAAAGGCCAGAAGGTGGACGTGGGAAAGGGGGTGATAACGAAGCCCTTGGAACTCATGTTCCATGGCCAGCTGATGGCCGGTGGGCACTTCAGGGTTACCTTGTTGAGTGTGAAATCGGGGCACGAGGATTTGCCTCCTCCAGTACGGCTAGGGGGAGAGGACGACGAGACCCCATCGCGGATTGGAAGCTGCGAAGGTTGGGTGCTGCTATGGCTAAGAATCTTCTTCGTCTGGATCCGGCCGAGAGCACACCAATAACCACACATCAACAAGCAGGTATGGACACCACCACCCCTTCTACGCAATTACCAACGCCTGTCGTGTTGGAAATATGCCCTAGAGGCAATAATAAATTAGTTATTATTATATTTCTTTGTTCATGATAATCGTTTATTATCCATGCTACAATTGTATTGATTGGAAACATAGTGCATGTGTGGATACATAGACAAAACACTGTCCCAAGTAAGCCTCTAGTTGACTAGTTCGCTGATGAAAGATGGTCAAGGTTTCCTGACCATAGGCAAGTGTTGTCACTTGATAACGGGATCACATCATTAGGAAAATCATGTGATGGACTAGACCCATACTAATAGACGTAGCATGTTGATCGTGTCATTTTGTTGCTACTGTTTTCTGCGTGTCAAGTATTTGTTCCTATGACCATGAGATCATATAACTCACTGACACCGGAGGAATGCTTTGTGTGTATCAAATGTCGCAACGTAACTGGGTGACTATAAAGATGCTCTACAGGTATCTCCGAAGGTGTTCGTTGAGTTAGTATGGATCAAGACTGGGATTTGTCACTCCGTATGACGGAGAGGTATCTCGGGGCCCACTCGGTAATACAACATCACACACAAGCCTTGCATGCAATGTGACTTAGTGTAAGTTGCGGGATCTTGTATTACGGAACAAGTAAAGAGACTTGCCGGTAAACGAGATTGAAATAGGTATGCGGATACTGACGATCGAATCTCGGGCAAGTAACATACCGAAGGACAAAGGGAATGACATACGGGATTATATGAATCCTTGGCACTGAGGTTCAAACGATAAGATCTTCGTAGAATATGTAGGATCCAATATGGGCATCCAGGTCCCGCTATTGGATATTGACCAAGGAGTCACTCGGGTCATGTCTACATAGTTCTCGAACCCACAAGGTCTGCAGACTTAAGGTTCGACGTTGTTTTATGCGTATTTGAGTTATATGGTTGGTTACCGAATGTTGTTCGGAGTCCCAGATGAGATCACAGACGTCACGAGGGTTTCCGGAATGGTCCGAAACGAAGATTGACATGTAGGATGACCTCATTTGGTTACCGGAAGGTTTTTCGTGCATTACCGGAAAAGTTTTGGACTCATCGGTAGTGTACTGGGAGTGTCGGGAGGGGTGCCGGGGACCATCAGGAGGGGTGTCACGCCCCAAGGGGTCTCATGGGCTATGGGAAGAGACAAACCAGCCCCTAGTGGGCTGGAATAAGTTCCCACTAAGGACCATAAGGTTTGAGAAGGAAAAAACACAAGGTGGAAAGAGTTTCCAAGTGGGAAGGTGGAATCCTACTCCAAGTAGGATTGGAGTAGGACTCCTCCACCTCCTATTTCGGCCAAACCTTTAGGTTTTGAGGCTGCCTCCTTCCCTCCCTCCCTCCTATATATAGTGGGGTTTTAGGGCTGATTTGAGACAACTTTTGCCACGGCAGCCCGACCACATACCTCCACGGTTTTTCCTCTAGATCGCGTTTCTACGGAGCTCGGGCGGAGCCCTGCTGAGATTAGATCACCACCAACCTCCGGAGCGCTGTCATGCTGCCGGAGAACTCATCTACCTCTCCGTCTCTCTTGCTGGATCAAGAAGGCCGAGATCATCGTCGAGCTGTATGTGTGCTGAACGCGGAGGTGCCGTCCGTTCGGCACTAGATCGGAGCGGATCGTGGGACGGATCGCGGGACGGTTCGTGGGACGGTTCGCGGGGCGGATCAAGGGACGTGAGGACGTTCCACTACATCAACCGCGTTTCTTAACGCTTCTGTTGTGCGATCTACAAGGGTACGTAGATCAGAAATCCCCTCTCGTAGATGGACATCACCATGACAGGTCTTCGTGCGCGTAGGAAAATTTTTGTTTCCCATGCGACGTTCCCCAACAGTGGCATCATGAGCTAGGTTCATGCGTAGATGTCTTCTCGAGTAGAACACAAAAGTTTTTGTGGGCGGTGATGTGCGTTTTTCTACCCTCCTTAGAATTTTCTTGATTCCGCGGTATTGTTGGATCGAAGCGGCTTGGACCGACATTACTCGTACGCTTACGAGAGACTGGTTTCATCGCTACGAGTAACTCCGTTGCTCAAAGATGACCGGCGAGTATCGGTTTCTCCAACTTTAGTTGAATCGGATTTGACCGAGGAGGTCCTTGGATGAGGTTAAATAGCAATTCATATATCTCCATTGTGGTGTTTGCGTAAGTAAGATGCGATACTACTAGAGACCCATGGTCACCACGTAAAACATGCAACAACTTTTAGAGGACGTCTAACTTGTTTTTGCAGGGTATGCTTGTGATGTGATATGGCCAACGATGTGATGTGATATATTGGATGTATGAGATGATCATGTTGTAATAGTTAATATCGACTTGCACGTCGATGGTACGGCAACCGGCAGGAGCCATAGGGTTGTCTTTAAACTAACGTTTGTGATTGCAGATGTGTTTACTATATTGCTAGGACGTAGCTTTAGTAGTAATAGCATGAGTAGCACGACAACCCCGATGACGACACATTGATGGAGATCATGATGGTGGAGATCATGGTGTGACGCCGGTGACAAGAAGATCGTGCCAGTGCTTTGGTGATGGAGATCAAGAAGCACATGATGATGGCCATATCATGTCACTTATGAATTGCATGTGATGTTAATCCTTTATGCACCTTATTTTGCTTAGAACGACGGTAGCATTATGAGGTGATCTCTCACTAAAATTTCAAGACGACATTGTGTTCTCCCCGACTGTGCACCGTTGCTACAGTTCGTCGTTTCGAGACACCACGTGATGATCGGGTGTGATAGACTCAACGTTCACATACAACGGGTGCAAAACAGTTGCGCACGCGGAACACTCGGGTTAAGCTTGACGAGCCTAGCATGTGCAGACATGGCCTCGGAACACATGAGACCGAAAGGTCGATCATGAATCATATAGATGATATGATTAGCATAGGGATGCTTACCACTGAAACTATACTCAACTCACGTGATGATCGGACTTGAGCTAGTGTAAGTGGATCATGAACCACTCAAATGACTAGAGAGATGTACTTTTCGAGTGGGAGTTCTTAAGTAATATGATTAATTGAACTAATTGTCATGAACATAGTCTAATGGTCTTTGCGAATTACGATGTAGCTTGCGCTATAGCTCTACTATTTTTTATATGTTCCTAGAGAAACTTTAGTTGAAAGTTGATAGTAGCAAACTTTGCAGAGGATTGTCCCAGTTGCTGCGCAGAAGGCTTATGTCCTTAATGCACCACTCTGCGTGCTGCACCTCGAGCGTCGTCTGTGGATGTTGTGAACATCCGACATACATGTTTCTGATAACTACACGATAGTTCAGTGCAAAATACTTAATGGCTTAGAAGCAAGGCGCCGAAGACGTTTTGAAACGTCACGGAACATAAGTGATGTTCTAAAGAGATGAAATTGTGATTTCATGCTTGTGCCCTTGTTAAGAGGTACGAGACCTCTGACAAGATTCTTTGTCCACAAAGTAAAGGAGAAAAGCTCAATCGTTGAGCGTATGCTCAGATTGTCTGAGTACGACAATCGCTTGAATCAAGTGGGAGTTAATCTTCCAGATGAGATAGTGATGGTTCTCCTAAGTCACTGCCACCAAGCTGTGAGAGCTTCGTGATGAACTATAACATATCAAGGATAGATACAATGATCCTTGAGCGATTCGCGATGTTTGACACCGCGAAAGTAGAAATCAAGAAGGAGCATCAATAGTTGATGGTTAGTAAAACCACTAAGTTTCAAGAAAGGCAAGGGCTAGAAGGGATACTTCGTGAAACGACAAAACAATTGCTGCACTAATGAAGAGACCCAAGATTAAACCCAAACCTGAGACTAAGTGCTTCTGTAATGAGGGGAACAGTCACTGAGGCGAAGCAAATCTAGATACTTGGTAGATAAGAAGGCTAGCAAAAGTCGAAAGAAGTATATTTGATATACATGATGTTGATGTGTACTTTACTAGTACTCCTAGTAGCACGAGTGTATTGGATACCGGTTCGGTTGCTAAGTGATTAGTAACACGAAATGATAGCTACGGCATAAACAGAGACTAGCTAAAGGCGAGGTGACGATACATGTTGGAAGTGTTTCCAAGGTTGATATGATCAAAACCTCGCACGCTCCCTCTACCATCGGGATTGGTGTTAAACCGAAATAATTGTTATTTGGTGCTTGCGTTAAGCATGAACATGATTGGATCGTGTTTATTGCAATACGATTATTCATTTAAAGAGAATAATGGTTACTCTATTTGCTTGAATAATCACCTTCAATGGTTTATTGAATCTCGATCGTAGTGTTACACATGTTCACGATATTGGTGCCAATAGATACGAGGTAATGATGATAGTACCACTTAGTTGTGGCACTGCCACTTGAGTCATGTTGGTGTAAAATGCATGAAGAAGCTCCATGCTGATGGATCGTTTGGACTCACTTGATTTTGAATCACTTGAGACATGCAAAACATGCCACATGAAACAAGTAGAGTCACTTGTTGGGAGTATTGCATTTTTGATGTGTGCAGTCCAATAAGTGCTAAGGCACGCAGTGGATATCATTATGTTCTTACTTCACTGACGATTTGAGTAGATACAGGAGTATTTACTTGATGAATCACAAGTCTGAAATGTTGAAAAGTTCAAAGCTATTTTAGAGTGAAGATCGTCGTCACAAGAGGATAAACAGTCTACGATATGATCATAGAGATGAATATCTGAGTTACGAGTTTTGGTACGCAGTTAAGACAATGTGGAAATTGTTTCGCAGTTCATGCCACCTGGAACACCATAGTGTGATGATGTGTTTGAACTTCTTAGCCACGCCCTATTTGATATGGTGCATACTATGATGTCTCTTATCGAATTACCACTATCGTTTATGGGTTATGCATTAGAGACAACCGCATTCACTTTAATTAGGGCACCGCGTATTTCCGTTGAGATGACACAGTATAGACTAAGGTTTAGAGAAATCTAAGCTGTCGTTTCTTGAAAGTTTGGAGCTGTGATGCTTATGTGAAAAAGTTTCAGTCTGAGAAGCTCGAACGCAAAGCGGATAAATGCATCTTCATAAGATATCCAAAATAGTTGGATACATCTCCTATCTCAGATCCGGAAGCAAAGTGTTTGTTTCTAGAAACGGGTTCTTTCTTGAGGAATGGTTTCTCTCGAAAGAATTGAGTGGGAGGGTGATAGAACTTGATGAGGTTATTGAACCATCACTTCGACTAGTGTGTAGCACGGCACGGGAAGTTGTTCCTGTGGCGCCTACACCAATTGAAGTGGAAGCTGATGATGGTGATCATTGAGCTTCGGATCAAGTTACTACAAACCTCGTAGGTCGACAAGGTCGCGTACTACTACAGAGTGGTATGGTAACCCTGTCTTGGAGGTCATGTTGTTGAACAATAATGAACCTACGAGCTGTGGAGAAGCGATGGTGGGCCCGGATTCCGTCAAATGGCTGGAGGCCATGAAATCCGAGAGAGGATCCATGTATGAAAACAAAGTGTAGACTTTGGAAGAACTACTTGATGGTCGTAGGACTATTGAGTAAAGATGGATCTTTAAAAGGAAGACAAACGGCGATGGTGATAAGTCACTATTAAGAAAAGCTCGACTTGTCGCAAAGATGTTTCCGACATGATCAAACAGTTGACTATGGTGAGACTTTCTCACTCGTAGTGATGCTAAAAGTCTGTTAGAATTATGTTAGTAGTTGTTGCATTATTTTTGAAATATTGCACATAGGATGTCAAAACATTGTTTCCTCGACGGTTTCCTTGAGCAAACATTGTATGTGATACAACCAGAAGGTTTTTTCGATCCTAAAGATACTAAAAAGTATGCAAGCTCCAGCGATCCTTCAATGGACTGGTGCAAGCATCTCGGAGTTGGAATATACACTTTGATGAGATGATCGAAGATTTTGGGTTTGTACAAGGTTTATGAGAAACTTGTATTTCCAAAGAAGTGAGTGGGAGCACTATAGAATTTATGATAAGTATATGTGGTTGACATATTGTTGATCAGAAGTAATGTAGAATTTCTGTGCAGCATAAAAGGTTGTTTGAAAGGAGTTTTTCAAAGGAATACCTGGATTGAGCTACTTGAACGTTGAGCATCAAGATCTATGGAGATAGATCAAAACGCTTAATAGAAGTTTCAACAAGATGCATGCCTTGACAAGTTTCTGAAGGAATTCGAAATACATCAGCAAAGAAGGAGTTCTTGACTATGTTGTAAGGTGTGAATTTGAGTAAGACTCAAAACCCGACCACGGCAGAATAAAGAGAATAGACGAAGGTCGTCTTCTATGCCTTAGCCATAGACTCTAAAGTATGCCATGATGAGTACCGCACCTGATGTGTGCCTTGCAGCAAGTCTGTTAAGAGGTACACAGAGTGATCCAGGATTGAATCACTGATCAGCGGTCAAAGTTATCCTTAGTAACTAAATAGACTAAGGAATTTTTCTCGATTATGGAGGTGGTTAAAGAGTTCGTCGTAAAGGGTTACGCCGATGCAAGCTTAGACACTAATCCAAATAACTATGAGTAGTGAAACGGATTCGTATAGTAGAGTAGATATTTGGAGTATTTCCGAATAGCACATAGTAGCAGCATCTATAAGATGACATAAAGATTTGTAAAGAACACACGGGTCTGAAAGTTTCAGAACCGTTGACTAAAACCTCTCTCACGAGAAAGACGTGATCAGACCCCATAACTATATGGGTGTTGGATTCGTTGGAATCACATGGTGATGTGAAATAGATTATTGACTCTAGTGCAAGTGGGAGGCTGTTGGAAATATGCCCTAGAGGCAATAATAAATTAGTTATTATTATATTTCTTTCTTCATGAAAATCGTTTATTATCCATGCTATAATTGTATTGATTGGAAACACAGTGCATGTGTGGATACATAGACAAAACACTGTCCCTAGTAAACCTCTAGTTGACTAGCTCGTTGATCAAAGATGGTCAAGGTTTCCTGACCATAGGCAAGTGTTGTCACTTGATAACGGGATCACATCATTAGGAGAATCATGTGATGGACTAGACCCTAACTAATAGACGTAGCATGTTGATCGTGTCATTTTGTTGCTGTTGTTTTCTGCGTGTCAAGTATTTGTTCCTATGACCATGAGATCATATAACTCACTGACACCGGAGGAATGCTTTGTGTGTATCAAACGTCGCAACGTAACTGGGTGACTATAAATATGCTCTACAGGTATCTCTGAAGGTGTTAGTTGAGTTAGTATGGATCAAGACTGGGATTTGTCACTCCGTATGACGGAGAGGTATCTCGGGGCCCACTCGGTAATACAACATCACACACAAGCCTTGCAAGCAATGTGACTTAGTGTAAGTTGCAAGATCTTGTATTACGGAACGAGTAAAGAGACTTGCCGGTAAACGAGATTGAAATAGGTATGCGGATACTGACGATCGAATCTCGGGCAAGTTACATACCGAAGGACAAAGGGAATGACATACGGGATTATATGAATCCTTGGCACTGAGGTTCAAACGATAAGAGCTTCGTAGAATATGTAGGATCCAATATGGGCATCCAGGTCCCGCTATTGGATATTGAACGAGGAGTCACTCGGGTCATGTCTACATAGTTCTCGAACCCGCAGGGTCTGCACACTTAAGGTTCGACGTTGTTTTATGCGTATTTGAGTTATATGGTTGGTTACCGAATGTTGTCCTGAGTCCCGGATGAGATCACAGACGTCACGAGGGTTTCCGGAATGGTCCGGAAACGAAGATTGATATATAGGATGACCTCATTTTGTTACCGGAAGGTTTTTCGTGCATTACCGGAAAAGTTTCGGACTCATCGGTAGTGTACTGGGAGTGCAGGGAGGGGTGCCGGGGACCATCAGGAGGGGTGTCACGCCCCAAGGGGTCTCATGGGCTATGGGAAGAGATAAACCAGCCCCTAGTGGGCTGGAATAAGTTCCCACTAAGGCCCATAAGGTTTGAGAAGGAAAAAACACAAGGTGGAAAGAGTTTCCAAGTGGGAAGGTGGAATCCTACTCCAAGTAGGATTGGAGTAGGACTCCTCCACCTCCAATTTCGGCCAAACCTTTAGGTTTTGAGGCTGCCTCCTCCCCTCCCTCCCTCCTATATATAGTGGGGTTTTAGGGCTGATTTGAGACAACTTTTGCCACGGCAGCCCAACCACATACCTCCACGGTTTTTCCTCTAGATCGTGTTTCTGCGGAGCTCGGGCGGAGCCCTGCTCAGATTAGATCACCACCAACCTCCGGAGCGCCGTCACGCTGCCAGAGAACTCATCTACCTCTCCGTCTCTCTTGCTGGATCAAGAAGGCCGAGATCATCGTCGAGCTGTACGTGTGCTGAACACGGAGGTGTCGTCCGTTCGGCACTAGATCGGAGCGGATCGTGGGACGGATCGCGGGACGGTTCGTGGGACGGTTCGCGGGGCGGATCGAGGGATGTGAGGACGTTCCACTACATCAATCGCGTTTCTTAACGCTTTTGCTCTGCAATCTACAAGGGTACGTAGATCGGAAATCCCCTCTCGTAGAAGGACATCACCATGACAGGTCTTCGTGCGCGTAGGAAAAATTTTGTTTCCCATGCTACGTTCCCCAACATGTAGTGCCGGGTGAGAGCGGCGGACGATGTGATGAAGGGGGTCCAATAGTGGCTGATGTAATCGCTCCCGTAGGACAAAGAATGGATGATGAGATGGAGCAGGACCCTCTTCAGTTCCTCAATACAGACGCCGGTGATGGTGACTTAGATGTGATGAGTCAGCCATATGACGACTCGGGCCATCAGCATGCTAATGAGGATATGGATGATCTGCCCAGGCAGGAACGTCCTAGCAGGGATTGCAAGAAGTCTCTCTTCATGCAATCCGCACAGGACAAGCCTGAAGATGCAGGGGGTCGTACAGTAGTGCCTAGCCCGACAACACTAGGGTAGGGGTTAAGGAAAGGTCTGGAAGGTCAGCCCAAGAAAAAGGAGAGGAAGAGATCGGGGAAGATAGGCTCGGCTACCTACAAACAAGCCAGAGCACAAAGCAGCCAAACGGTGGCCATGATCCATGTCACGGGCGAGCCGATGCTACCGCCAAAACCGCTGGAGGCAATATACGGGGATCTTAGGGGACAGCACGACCATGTGTTGTCGACTGAGAAAAGCCTACTAGCCTCGAAGCATCCAGGATATCCAACATACGCGGCTCGTGTGCCTGAGGGGAAGTGCTACGTCGACACATGGCCCGCGGAGGTGGTCTTCCTGCGGTTTGATCATATCTTCCAGATGTTTCTGACAAGGCGGCTCGATTGTACAATCATCCGCCATTTTGTGCTACATATGAGCTTCGTCATGAAGAGAGAAGAAGTCTCGCAAATCTATGTGGCGGATCCATACTACATGCAAGAGTCCTTCTTGAGTCTCGGCGACTTTGAGCGTAAAACTGCTAGCGAGTACCTCAAAAACTTCATGGTAGAGAACAAGGACCAGGAAATTGTCCTCCTGCCTTATCATCTAAAGTAAGTCAATGCCGGACAACCCTTTCGTACATTTCAATCATTCCTTCTCGCTCATATGGATAATATTTTGGGGTGTTTTTTCCCACAGCAACGGTCGCGCCATCCTTATCGTCCTTTAGCCGCGAGTCTCCCACGCCGTGTGTTTCGACCCTTCCAAAAATAATGAGAAGAAGTACTACACCTACATAATGGATATTCTAGATGATGCTCTGATACGTCCCAAACGTATCTATAATTTATGTTTGTTCCATGATCTTTTGGGTGACATTGTTATATGTTTTGCTACACTTTCATACCTTTTTTACACATATTTGGACTAACCTACTAACTCAGTGCACCGAGTGCCAGTTTCTGTCTGCTGATGTCTTTTTTTGCACAAACTTTTACCCCAATTTACCGAGTCCCAACAATCTCGAGAAAAAAATATAAAAATCAGTGTGACGGAAGGTTTGAGAGCACCAAAGGTGGGCCAGAGGGGAGCCACGCGTCGCCCAAGCAGCCTCCCTGCGTGACCTACCCCCTGGCCGCGCCCACAAGCCGCCTGGGTGGGGCCCACCTCCTCTGGTGCCCTACTTTGGCTCCTGTTTTTACCCTCGTGGAGGAAACGCTGATTCTCAAACCCTTTTCTCCAGAAGCAATTCCGATCTCCGCCGCCATAACCAACAAGTTTCGCGGGACTAGAGTTCATGTGCCGGCACCCTCCGGGATGGGGAAGTGCCCCCGGATTCATCTCCATCAATGTTGCTTCCTCCCTCCATGAAGCGGGAGTAGTTCCTCCTCGGGGCCGAGGCCTTCTACAGTAGCTATGTAGTTAATTCTCTCTCTCATGATGTGATCTTGATTGTGATCATGGGCTATGTTAATCTAGGATGATCCCATGATGTTTCCCCTTCTTCTATGTATTGGATTGATGTACTCACTTGATCTTATCTAGTATAATCAACGAGACCATAGTGACAGCGGTCTATTGGACATGGATTAGAAGAATATTTTCATGAGTGATTTTCTCTTTTGTGAATTGATTGAAGATTGAGAGACTCTTGGTGCTTGTCTTTGACTATCCTTGAGATACGTTGTGGTGACTGTGGTACTCTCTTTGGATGGCCGTGGTGACATTGGGAAATCCATAGAGAGAACTACAAGCTCTGAGGTGTGCTTTTGTAGCCCTACATAATTCTCATCCTCTCTTGATCACAAAGGAATGACCTCCGAGTACGTCTCCATTGCATGTTTTAGTGGAAATATCATGTGATTAGACTATGTTAATGTTGTTGGGAGTTGCCACTAGTGAAAGTATGAAGCATAGGCCCTGTTTCTCACCGTTGTTACACCGTTTATGCTCACTTTTGTCACTTGCTACCTTGCTGCCATTTTTATTTTAGATTTATATTACCTTGCTTTGCCACACCTATCACCCTTATTTTACCATCTCTTCGTCGAACTAGTGCACCTATACAACTGAGAATTGTATTAGGTGTGTTGGGGACACAAGAGACTTCTTGTATCTTAATTGCAGGGTTGCTTGAGAGAGACCATCTTCAACCTCTACTTCCCTGAGTTTGATAAACCTAAGGTCATCCACTAGAGGGAAATTGTTGCTGTCCTACAAACCTCTGCGCTTGGGGGCCTGATGACCCACAAGTGTAGGGGATCGCAACAGTTTTCGAGGGTAGAGTATTCAACCCAAATTTATTGATTCGCCACAAGGGGAAGCGAAAGAATATTCTCAAGTATTAGCAGCTGAGTTTTTCAGATTCAACCACACCTGAAAGATTAGTGTGTGCTAGCAAAGTATTAGTAGCAAAGTAGTATGATAGCAACGATGTCAGAAAATATCTGTTGACGGCAGACTATTCCTAACTGTTGTATCAATGGCGCCAGTAAGTTGCACGTGGATGGGGAACTGTTCTTCCCCGGCAACGGTGTCGAAAAAGGGTCTTGCAACAAGTAACAGCAAAGTAGCAAGGAACAGCAGTAGCAGCAGAGTAACAGTAGTAGCGATAGCAGAAGCAGCAAAGTGGCCCAATCCCTTTTGTAGCAAGGGACAAGCCCGGATAAAGTAACATAGCAAGGACCAGTAGTAAAAGACTCGTAGGCAGTGGATCGGTGATGGATGAGTATGATGGATGTGATTCATCATGTAACGGCTATAACATGGAGAGATAAGTAACTAGCTCCCGTTCGTCAATCTAATGTAGGCATGTATTCCGTATGTAGTCATACATGCTTAGGGAAAAGAACTTGCATGGCATCTATTGTCCATCCCGCCCGTGGCAGCGGGGTCCTAATGGAAACTACGGGATATTAAGGTTCTCCTTTAAATAAAGAACCGGACCAACGCATTAACACTTGGTGAATACATGAACTCCTCATACTATGGTCATCTCCGGGAGTGGTTCCGGCTATTGTCACTCCTGGGTTGCCGGGTCATAACACATAGTAGGTGACTACAACTTGCAAGATAGGATCTAAAACACACTTATATTGGCAACAACATAATAGGTTCTGAAATCATGGCACTCGGGCCCTAGTGACAAGCATTAAGCATGGCAAAGTAGTAGCAACATCAATCTCAGAACATAGTGGATACTAGGGATCAATCCCCGTCAAAACTAACTCAATTACATGATAGATCTCATGCAACTCATCACCGTCCAGCAAGCCTACGATGAGATTACTCACGAACGGTGAAGAGCATCATGGAATTGGCGATGGAGGAAGGTTGATGATGACGATGGTGACGATTTCCCCTCTCCGCAGCCCAGAACGGACTCCAGATCTGCCCTCCAGATGAAGAACAGGAGGTGGCGGCGCCTCCGTATCGTAAAATGCGATGAATCCTTCTCTCTCATTTTTTTCCAGGCGAGACGGAAGATATAAAGCTGAGTTTGGGGCGGTGGGGCCACGTGGGCCCCCACAAGCCCTCACGGCGCGGCCAGGGTGGGTGGCAGCGGCCTGTGGGCTTGTGGCCCACTCCCACGCCTCCTCTGGTGGACCTTTGCGCAGGTATTTTTCTTTTATTCCATCAAAATTCTCCGTAAATTTTCAGGACATTCTGAGAACTTTTATTTCTGCACAAAACAACACCATGGCAATTCTGCTGAAAACAGCGTCAATCCGGGTTAGTTCCATTCAAATCATGCATATTAGAGTCCAAAACAAGGGCAAAAGAGTTCGGAAAAGTAGATACGACAGAGACGTATCAGGGCCCAACATAGTCTACAAGAATAGAAGCGTGCGTAGACATCATGCTCTCCAAGGCTTCAGCTTCATGGGTGGCCACATATAGATCAAGAAACAAAGGAACCGCAAGACGATTTCTCGCATAAAACCAACTTTTGATGCATCCATGTCCTGAAATCAAGTACGAACGATGGATTCCACCTCCTCCTTCTCATGATGGAGTTCATAAGGGATCACCAAAAGATTCGCATGACAACCAGATAAGATGATCATATCCGCAAGTGGGTAGAATCTCAAGGAGAAGCAGATTATAAACTTAAAGATGACTTCTTTCGCCTCCAGAGGGACATTGCGATGATCATCATGAAAGAAGTCATCGAAGTGAAAGGGATGTTCCACCACACCCTATATCGTGAGCTGACGTCCGAACTTACATAGGCATGCAACGTCAGGACCTCACGCTATTCAAGAAGCTAGGGTACATACTCGATGATCTGGAAGGATGGAAGTTCTAGTGATTTACGATGTCGATGATGATGATATGTGTCGGTTGAACTTCTATATACTTTCTGTAGCGATGAAACTTTGTGATGTCCACGGTCCCTACAGAACTTGCGTAACGCTACTTTGTTAGTTTGGGTACGGTGACATGCGTACCTCTAGTTAATTAGTTTGCGTACGATGAAACTGCGTTGATTATTTATGTTTACTATATGTTGCATCTAGTTCCTAACCCTTTATTTTTTGTGTTGCTCAAGTATATTTTGTTGCATATGATTGTACATTGTCTTGACGAAGATGCATCTCTAATAGGTACCTACATTCTTGATGGTGAAGTACCGGTGATATGTCGTGTACAAAGGAAAGGTTCTAGGAGTATACAACGAGTGGTCCGAGTGTCAGGCGCAAGTGGAGGGGGTCTCGGGCGCCAGCGATAAAGGCTTCAAAAGAAGACAAGAAGCAAAATCTAGTTACGTGAGGAGGTTCACGCTAGCACGAGAGAGGGCTCATAACCACCACCTCATGTACTACATAGTTTCACTCTCAGTCATAGTGATAGCTCTTCTCGCGTATATCATTGTTTAGATGGATGACGATGTAGTTGCAAGTATTCGAGACTCGCATCGCTATTTTCGAGATGATGACGAGAGACCACTTTGTGTTGGATGATGATTATGATGACGACATGATTTGATGAGACTATTTGTATGTTTATGCTATTATTACATTCGTGGTCTCGCTGCCATTTGTATGTGTATGATGATGACATTTGTATGTGCAAAAGATTCTTGTAGAAAGCATGTTCATACACAAAACAAATATGCAGAAAAAAATCAGAAACTAATAAAGTTAGCAGTAGCGCGTGGAGTAAACTTAGCAGCAGCGTGACATTACCAATAGCGCGGTCTACTACAAGACGTTACAGATATTAGCAGCAGTGCGCTATTCTGAAGCTCGCTCCTGCTACACATGTATAACAGTAGCGCGGGCCAACCCGCGCTACTGTTACAGGTTTGCTGTAGTGCCGTAGTGCGGGTTCCTGCGCTACTGCTATACATAAGACCCGTGCTACTGCTAAACTTTTCCCTAGTAGTGGTTGCATGCTAGTCGATGAAACTGGTCTCTCATAAGCATACGAGCAATGTTGGTCCGGGCCGCTTCAATCCAACAATATCGCCGAATCAAGAAAAGACTAAGGAGGGCAGCAAATTGAATATCAACGCCCACAAACTCTTTTGTGTTCTACTCGAGATATCATCTATGCATGAACCTAGCTCATAATGCCACTTTTGGAGAAAATCGCATGGGAAACAAAAAAACTTCCTACGCACACGCAAGGCCTATCCATGGTGATGATCATCTATGTGAGGAGAGTTTGATCCACATACCCTTGTAGATCGCTAAGCGAAAGCATATATAACACGGTTGATATAGTGGAACATCTTCGCGATCAAAGTCAGAGCTCGTCCCGAAATCTCATCTCGATCCGTCCCAGGATCGCAGCACGACCCATCCCGATCAAGTGCTGAACGGACGGCACCTCCGTGTTTAGCACACGTACAGCTCGATGACAATCACCGCCTTCTTGATCCAGAAAGAGGGGAGGAGAGGTAGATGAGTTTTCTAGCACGGAGGCGTGGTGATGGTGAACTAATCCAGCAGGGCTTCGCCAAGCTTCTGCGGAACTAAACTAGAGGAGTAAACGATCTAGAGGGGAGAGGGCTACGCCCTTTCTTGAGGTACAAAAAGCCTCTCTACCCTCTAGTGTATATAGGAGGGAGTGAGGGTATGAGGCAGCCCAAAAGGCCTAATAGGGTTCGGCTGAAGTGGAGAGAGGTGGAGGAGTCCACCTCCAATCCTACTCCTAGTAGGATTCCACCTTATCTCCTCCTTCCCTTTTTCCAGTTTCCCCTTCTTTTGCTCCTTTGACAAAATAGGCCCTCTTGGTCTGGCCACACTAGACCACTAAGGGCTGGTGCACCACCTTTAGGCCTATTAGGTTCCCTCCCTGGTGGGTGGCCCCTCCCGGTAAAATCCCGGAACCCATTCGGCACTCCCGCACTAGTGGAAAAACGGCTATAGCTAATATGGACATTAATGGCGCACCATGTATGTGGTGCGCCACTGCTATATAGCATTGGCGCACCAGATACAGGTGCGCCATTAATGGCCATATTACTAATGGCACACCTAGTGTGTGGTGCACCATTACTAGTTTTGTCCTGGCCCCACACCCTTCCTAGACTTAGCAGTGGCACACCAGGGGAAAGTGCACCATTACTAGTTTTAACTAGTAATGGCGCACCACACCCACGGTGTGCCACTACTAACAATTTTTTTCAGTTTTTTTTTCAAAACTAGTAATGGCGCATTCTTACCAGGTGCGCCATTAGTAACCCTGGTTTCAAATGGCGCATTCTTAGGAGGTGCGCCATTGGTAACCTGAGAGCAGCTAGATATTTTTGAAAGACACTTCACACACACTTTCCCCCCACTTCATTCTCTCCACCTCTACCAACCTTGTTGGTCTCGGCTGCCTCGTCCTCCTCACCTCATTTGCACCATAGATTCGCCCAAATTAAGTGGTTAGATTTCCTTTTTTGATAGGTAAGTAAGGGGTAAGCTTTCTTTATGTTCTAGATCTACTTTTTAATTTCTCCCTCCAACGTACACACTTTTTATGGCCTAGATCTACTTTGTGGTGTTGCATATGTTTGAGTTTGCAGGTACCGGTATTTGAAATGCGATAGTTGCCAATATTTTGCCAGAATGTTGATTCATTTCCGTTTCAGCGAGAATTAGGCACTATGCATTCTTTTTGGTCCTATTTTTAGGCAAAGTCATGCCAAAAAAAATTTGGTTCTAGAATATCGTTTTGCTCTACCCCGCAGGCGACCATGGTCCGCACGATGACCGAAGGCATCATGAATAAGTTTTTGAGCTCTGCAAACGCCGAGATGCTTCAAAATAATGAGACGGAGATAAGATGTTTGTGTCGAAGATGCAAGCTGAAGAACCTTATGGACCCATATTCCAGACAGGTGCGGGACCACCTGCTCGTGCGTGGTTTCATGGATGGCTATCGGTGGCAAGGTGATGAAGATGATTATGAAGTCGTCCATGGGGGGCGGGCAAGAAATAAGGAAGGGCAGGAAGACAATAGCGGCGAGGGCGGGCGAGAAGACAAAGAATCTCCAGGACATGATCACGAAGTAGATGCAGGACACAGTCATCATGTAGAAGATGCCGGACATGATGATGAGGAAGATCAAGACGAAGGGCATGATCATGAAGATGAAGATGCCGGAGCAGACGACGATGGACCATCGATGGGCTGGGTGTAGGACCCTCATATTCAAGTGTTGCTTCTCAAGCAGACGGGTAACGCAAGAGCTGCCACCCGAGAGAAAGCCAAGTGAATCAACTGGAGATAGATGCGGTTACTCCATTGTATGAAGGATGCAGACCTGAGGATACCCGCCTGAAAGTAACGCTCATGGCTCTGGAGATGAAGGTAAAACACAAAATGACCGACACATGCTTCGACGAGAACATGTCATTCTGGTACGAACATCTTCCCATGGGGAACAAGTGCCCGACCAGTTTCGAGGAGGCAAAGAAAATCGTGTGTCCTCTGGATTTACCGCACGTGAAATACCATGTGTGCACGAACGATTGCATCATTTATCAGGACGAGCATGCGGAGTCTACCATATGTCCGGTGTGCAGCATCACTCGTTACAAAAAGAGGAAGAAAGCTCCTCGAAAAGTGGTGTGGTACTTTATGATCACTCCTCGTCTGCAGCAGTATTTGGCGAATCCTAAGCAAGCAGAGCTCCTGCGTTGGCACGCGGATAGGGAGGAGAAGATGCGAGAAGATGACGGAAATGATCCAGAGATAAATAAAAAAGACAAGATGCTGAGTCACCCTAAGGATGCAATCCAGTGGCAAGCGTTGAACTTCGAACACCCAGAATTTGGGGACGATCCAAGGAACACCATGCTGGGCGCGTGCACCGATGGAGTCAATCCGTTTGGCAGCCAGAGAAGCACACATAGCACCTGGTATGTGTTTGTGTGGATGTACAACCTTCCCCCCTGGATGTGCATGAAGAGGAAGTACATTCACATGAGTATGCTAATTGAAGGGCCGAAACAACTAGGGAACGACATCAATCTGTATCTGGGGTTGCTGAAAGAGGAGCTAGACACGCTATGGAAAACGCCAGCCAATACGTGGGACGCCGCAGCGAAACAATATTTCCCTATGAGAGCCGCACTGCTCACGACAGTGCACGACTATCTCGGTTACGAATATGTCACGGGACAGGTGGTCCACGGATTTTGTGCATGCGTCAGGTGCATGGATGACACAGCGTATCGCGAGCTAGATAGAGATCCCGGGTCTTCGAAAACCGTGTTCATGGGACATCGAATGTGGCTTCGCGACGATGAAGCATGGAGAAAACGCGAGGATCTGTTTGATGGTGAAACCGAACCCCGAAGACCCCCACGTACTAGGAGCGGCGAGGAAATAGACGAGCTATTGAAAAATTGGAAAGAGTGCCCACCGTCGGGAAAGAAGCGAAAGGCGCCAGAGCCGCTGCTGAAGGTATGGAAAACGAGGTCTGTTTTTTGGGACTTGTTGTACTGGTATATCCTCCGTGTGCCTCACAACCTTGATGTCATGCATATCACGAAGAACGTGTGCGAGAGTCTCCTTGGTACCCTGCTCAACATGCCAGAGAGGACCAAAGATGGGCCGAAAGCAAGGGCAGACTTGCAATCAATGGGCATCAGGGAGGAGCCTCACGCAAAACGCCCTAATGATGATGATGAGGCGAAGGACACGGAAAGTCATCGCAAAGGCAAAAAGGCCAAGAAGATCGACTATGACTGCCCTCCCGCGTGCTTCACTCTAAGTCAGAAGGAGATTGAGCAGTTTCTCACCTGCCTCGTAGCAATAAAACTTCCTTACGGTTACACGAGGAAAATAAGCAGATACCTAGACTCAGCGAAGCAGAAGTTCAGCGGGATGAAGTCTCACGACTGTCACGTGCTGATGACGCACATACTTCTAGTTGCAATCCGTGGGATCATGGACAATGATACGTCTCCAACATATCCATAATTTTTAATGGTTCCATGCTATTATCTTTTCAACTTTGAATGTTTTCTATGCATGAATATCCTATTTTATATCTTTTTTGGGACTAACCTATTAACTCAGTGCCAGTTCCTGTTTTTTCTGTGTTTTTGACCCTTTTCAGAGAAGAATATTAAACGGAGTCCAAACGGAATAAAACCTTGAGAAAGATTTTTTTTCCGTAATAAAAGATACGCAGGGAACTTGAGAACCAAGGCAAAGGACGCCGGGGTAGGTCACAAGCCCCCGAGCCGCGGCCTGGGGGGGCGCCTACCAGGCTTGTGCGCCCCACGTGGCTCCTTTGCCCTACTTCTTCCGCCTATAAATTCCCTAAAAATCCAGAACCACCAGGGAGAGACACGAAAATAATTTTCCGCCGCTGATACGTCTCAAACGTATCTATAATTTTTTATGGTTTCTCGTTGTTTTCTTGTCATCTTTGGATGTTTTATGTACCTTTTATATCTTTTTTGGGACTAACTTATTAATTCAGTGCCAAGTGCCAGTTCCTGTTTTGTCTGTGTTTTGGCTCTTTTCAGATCTGATTTTGGAATGGAGTACAAACGGAATAAAATCCCCAAAATGATTTTTCCCGAACGGAGGAAGATCAGGGGGCCTGTGGGCCAAGCCAGGAGGGTTGCAGGGAGCCCACAAGCCCCCACTCCGCCAACAGGGGGAGGCGGCGGTGGCAGGGCTTGTGGCCTCCCTGAGCGCCCCCTGACCTAGATCTTTGGCCTATATATTCCCTAAAATACAAGAAAAAATCAGGGGATCCATGAAAATACTTTTCCGCTGCAGCAAGTTTCCGTTGCCGCGAGATCTCATCTGGAGACCCTTCCCGGTGCCCTGCCGGAGGGGACTTTGGAGTTGGAGGGCTTCTTCATCATCATCATCGCCCCTCCAATGACTCGTGAGTAGTTCACTTCAGACCTACGGGTCCGTAGTTAGTAGCTAGATGGCTTCTTCTCTCTCTTGGATCTTCAATACAAAGTTCTCCATGATCTTCACGGATATCTATTCGATGTAATCTTCTTTGGCGGTGTGTTTGTCGAGATCCGATGAATTGTGGATTTCTGATCAGATTGTCTATGATATATATTTGAGTCTTTGCTGATTTCTTATATGCATGATTTGATATCTTTGATATGAGATTATCCATCTACATCATGTCATCTTGCTTAAGGCGTTACTCTGTTCTTTTGGACTTAATACACTAGATGCATGCTGGATAGCGGTCGACGTGTGCAGTAATAGTAGTTGATGCAGAAAGTATCGGTCTACTTGTTTTGGACGTGATGCCTATAGATATAATCATTGCCATAGATATCGTCATGACTTTGCGCGGTTCTATCAATTGCTCGACAGTAATTTGTTCACCCACCGTCTACTTGCTTTCATGAGAGAAGCCACTAGTAAACACGATGGCCCCCGGGTCTATTCACATCTATCGTTTACACCTCCGCTTTTACTTTGCTTTGTTACTTTGTTGCTTTCAATTCTCACTTGGCGAACAATCTATAAGGGATTGACAACCCCTTCATAGCGTTTGGAGCAGGTTCTTTGTGTTTGTGCGGGCTCTTGTGATACTCCTTCACTGGATCGATACCTTGGTTCTCAAACTGAGGGAAATACTTACCATCGCTGCGCTACATCACCCTTTCCGCTTCGAGGGAACACCAACGCAAGGCTCCAAGGCCACGGGGGAAATCCTTTGCATATTTTCCTAGGAAGTCCTTTCAGGCGAAGCCGTAGCAGAAGGATTCCTAGTGCCATCGACACACCTATTTCTGGCGCCATTGGAAGGTCTTTTGTTGAAGTAGCACAGCTGACAGCTGAAGTATTTCTGGCGCCGTTGCCGGGGAGGAGAGATCAAGATCTATCCAAGTAGGTCTCACAAACTCATCTCCTGCATTTACTTTTTTGCCAGTTGCCTCTCGTTTTCCTCTCCCCCACTTCACATTTGCCGTTTTCATTTGCCTTTCTCCTTTGCCGTTTTCTTTTGCCTTTGCCGTTTTCCTTTGCCGGTTTTCTTGCTTGCTTGTGTGCTTTTTTGTTTGTTGAAGTCATCATGGCTGAAAACACCAAACTTTGCAACTTCTCAAGCACTAATAATAATGATTTTATTAGTACTCCGATTGCTCCCGCCACTAGTGCGGAATCGTATGAAATCAACGCAGCTCTGCTGAATCTTGTTATGAAAGAGCAATTCTCTGGCCTTCCTAGTGAAGATGTCACATCCCATCTCAATACCTTCATTGAGCTTTGTGATATGCAAAAGAAAAGATATGTGGATAATGATGTGATTAAGTTGAAACTTTTTCCTTTCTCGTTGCGAGATCACGCAAAAACTTGGTTTTCTTCTTTGCCTAAAAATAGTATTGATTCTTGGGATAAGTGCAAAGATGCTTACATATCCAAGTATTTTCCTCCGGCTAAGATCATCTCCTTACGTAAAGATATCATGAATTTCAAGCAACTTGATCATGAACACGTTGCACAATCTTGGGAGGGGATGAAGCTTATGATTAGAAATTGTCCCGCTCATGGCTTGAGTGTGTGGATGATTATACAAATCTTTTACGCTGGCTTGAATTTCGCTTCTCGCAATATCTTGGACTCCGCCTCAGGTGGAACGTTCATGGAAATCACGTTAGGAGACGCTACAAAACTCCTAGACAATATCATGACAAACTACTCTCAGTGGCACACTGAAAGGTCGCCTACTAGGAAAAAGGTGCACACTATAGAAGTAATTAACTTGCTTAGTGCTAAGATGGACGAGTTGATGAATTTGGTTGCTAGTAGAAACGCTACCGTAGATCCTAATGACATGTCACTATCTTCTTTGATTGAGAGTAGCAACGCTAGTTTGGACGTGAATTTTGTTGGTAGGAACAATTTTGGCAACAACAATGCTTTTAGAGGAAACTATGTTCCTAGGCCTTTTCCTAGTAACTCCTCTAACAATTATGGCAATTCCTACAACAACACTTATGGAAATCACAACAAATTACACTCTGATTTAGAGAGTAATATCAAAGAGTTCATTAACTCTCAAAAGATTTTCAATGCGTCCATAGAGGAAAAACTACTCAAAATAGACGATTTGGCTAAGAGCGTTGATAGGATGTCTTGTGATATTGACGCTTTGAAAGTTAGATGCGCTCCTCCCAAGGTCAACTTGGATGAAACTTTGAAAGCTATGTGTATCTCCATGAATGAGAGCAAAGAAAGAACCGCCCAAATTCGCGCTAGACATGAATGGTTTAAAAGGGTGCGTTCTAGTGATGCAAATCACGAGGATCTTAAAGTGCTTGGTGTGTCTCCTCTTGAATCTTTGTTTTAGCGTGTCAAACCTATTTATGCAGGGGCTGGATATGAATCCACTTTGGTTGAAAAACGCCCCAATGATTCGGAGTCCACCTATCTTGATGATAAAGGTGTGGAGAGTGGAGTAGAAGAAGTCAAAATTTTGGGTAGTAACGAAACTCCCACTTTGGATTTCAAGGAATTCAATTATGATAATTGCTCCTAGTTTGAATGCATTTCTTTGATGGAATCCATTGCAAACTCTCCACACGCTTATAACCAAAGCAAAGCCTTTACCGTGCATATTGTAGATGCTATGATGAAATCTCTTGAAGAGAAGCTCGAACTAGAAGTCTCTATACCTAGAAAACTTCGTGATGAGTGGGAACCTACTATCAAAATCAAGATCAAAAACTATGAGTGCAATGCTTTGTGTGATTTGGGTGCTAGTGTTTCCGCGATTCCAAAGTCTTTATGTGATATTCTTGGTTTTCATGAGATTGAAGAGTGTTCTCTTAATTTGCATCTTGCGGATTCTACTGTCAAGAAACCCATGGGAAGGATCGATGATGTTCTTATTGTTGCAAATAAGAACTATGTACCCGTGGATTTCATTGTACTTGACATAGATTGCAATCCTTCATGTCCCATTATTCTTGGTAGACCTTTCCTAAGGACTATTGGTGCTATCATCGATATGAAGGAAGGGAATATTAGATTTCAATTTCCTTTGAAGAAGGGCATGGAGAAATTTCCTAGAAAGAAAATAAGATTACCTTATGAATCTATGATGAGGGCTACTTATGGTTTGAGCACCAAAGATGTCTATCCGTGATTCCATCACTTTTTGCCTAGCTAAGGGCGTTAAACAAAAGCGCTTGTTGGGAGGCAACCCAACGAATCTATCCTTTTTCTTTCTGTTTTCTGTTTTCCACGCTTTCATAATTCTGTTATGATTGTGTATTTTTGTGTCTCTTTATGCGTTTGTGCCAAGCAAAACCGTTATGATTAGTCTTGGGGATGATTGTTTGGTCATGCTGGAAAAGACAGAAACTTTCTGCTCACGAAAAGAATTTTCACTTTTGTTCTGTAAGAGCTTTTGAGTTGATTCTTTTTGCTGCTTATTGATAAGCAAATTCTTCAGACTGTCGTAATTGTTCAGAATTTTTGAAGTACTATAAGTATACTAAATTACAGATTGCTACAGACTGGTCTGCTGTTAACAGATTCTGTTTTTGTTGTGTTGGTTGCTTATTTTGATGAAACTATGGATAGTATCGGGGGGTATTAGCCATGGAAGATTGAAAATACAGTAACCCAACATCAGCATAAGTAGAATTTAAGTTTGCTACAGTACCTAAGGAAGTGGTGGTTTGCTTTCTCATACTAATGTTATCATGAGTTTTTGTTTAAGTTTCGTGTTGTGAAGTTTTCAAGTTTTGGGTGAAGTTCTTATGGACAAAGAGATAAAGAGTGGCAAGAGCTCAAGCTTGGGGATGCCCAAGGCACCCCAAGAGATTCAAGGATGCCGTAAAAGCCTAAGCTTGGGGATGCCCCGGGAAGGCATCCCCTCTCTCGTCTTCAATCCATCGGTAACGTTACTTGGGGCTATATTTTTATTCACCACATGTTATGTGTTTTTGCTTGGAGCGTCTTGTATCGTAGGAGTCTTTTATTTTTGTTGTGTCACAATCATCCTTGCTTCACACCTAGAGAGAGAGAGACATGCACACACTGTGATTTTGTCGAGCTTCACTTATATCTTTTGGTAGACAATTCAGCTCACATGAGCTTCACTTATATCTTTTGAGCTAGATACTTTTGCTCTATGTGCTTCACTTATATCTTTTAGATCGCAGCGCTGCGTGGCTTGGTAGTTGATCTATGCTTTTAAAGTAGTCTCAAAAGGGGTAGTTATCCAAAGGGATACGAAAACTTCCACCTTCATGTGCATTGAATAGTTAGAGAAGTTTGATTCATCTCAATTAGTTTTGAGTTGTGGTTATGGTAATATTGAAGTCATGCTAGTAAGGTGTTCTGGATCTAGAAATACTTGTGTTGAAGTTAGTGATTCCCGTAGCATGCCCGTATGGTGAACCGCTATGTGATGAAATCTGAGCATGATTAGTCTATTGATTGTCATCCTTTGTGTGGCGGTCGGGATCGTGGGATGGTTTATACCTACCAACCCTTCCCCTAGGAGTATGCGTTGAATGCTTTGTTTCGATTACTAATAAAATTTTTGCAACAAGTATATGAGTTCTTCATGACTAATGTTGAGTCCATGGTTTAGATGCACTTTCACCTTCCACCATCACTATCTTCTTAGTGTCGTGCAACTTTCGCCGGTGCACAAAACCCACCATTAGCCTCCCTCAAAACAGCCACCATACCTACCTACTATGGCTTTTTCAAAGTCATTCCGAGATATATTGCCATGCAACTACCACAATGGCATGTGCCACCACATCTACATTGCCATTGCATGATCGTAAGATAGCTAGCTTGATGTTTCCATTAATGTCTATGCCATGCTAGATCATTGCAACGGTACACTACCGAAGGCATTCCATATAGAGTCATTGTTGCTCTAAGTTTTGAGTTGAAAGTGTGATGATCATCATTAATGGAGCATTGTCCCATGTGAGGAAATAAAACAGGCCAAAGAAGCCCACCAAAAAAAAAGAGGCCAAAGAGCCCACCAAAAAATATAAAAAAATGAGAGAAAAGAGAGGAGGGACAATGCTACCACTTTTTCCACACTTGTGCATATTAAGCACCATGATCTTCATGATTGAGAGTCTCTCGTTTTTTCACCACCATATAGCTAGTGGGAAATTTTCATTATATAACTTGGCTTGTATATTCCAATGATAGGCTTCCTCAAAATTGCCTTAGGTCTTCGTGAGCAAGCAAGTTGGATGCACACCCACTAGTTTTCTTTAAGAGCTTTCACATACTTGTAGCTCTAGTGAATCATTTGTATCGCAATCCCTACTCAATCACATTGATATCTATTGATGAGCATCTCCACACCTTATTGATATGCCTAGTTAATGTGATCATCTTCTCCTTTTTTGTCTTGCAACCTCCACCACACTCCACACCACTTATAGTGCTAAAACCATGGCTCACGCTCATGTATTGCGTGAGAGTTGAAAAGGTTTGAGAAAGTAAAGGTGTGAAACATTTACTTGGCCAATACCGGGGTTGTGCATGATTTAAATTCGTTGTGCAATGATGATAGAGCATATCCAGACAATATGCTTTTGTAGGGATAACTTTCTTTTGGCCTTGTTATGTTGAAAGATCATGATAACCTTGCTAGTTTGCTTGAATTATTATTGTTTCCACGTCAATAGCAAACTATTGTTTTGATTCTAATGGATCTAAAAATTCACGTTACATAAGAGGAGTTACAAAGGACATCTATGCTAGGTAGCATGAAAGCATCAAAAATTCATTCTTTATAACTTCCCTACTCGAGGACGAGCAGGAGTTAAGCTTGGCGATTCTTGATACGTCTCAAACGTATCTATAATTTTTGATGGTTTCACGTTGTTTTCTTGTCATCTTTGGATGTTTTATGTACCTTTTATATCTTTTTTGAGACTAACTTATTAATTCAGTGCCAAGTGCCAGTTCCTGTTTTTTCTGTGTTTTTGGCTCTTTTCAGATCTGATTTTGGAACGGAGTCCAAACGGAATAAAATCTCCGAAATTATTTTTTTCGAGCGGAAGAAGATCAGGGGGGCTGTGGGCCAAGCCAGGAGGGCTGCAGGGAGCCCACAAGCCCCTACTCCGCCACCAGGGGGGAGGCGGCGGTGTCGCCTTGTGGCCTCCCTGAGCGCCCCCTGACCTAGATCGTTGGCCTATATATTCCCTAAAATACAGCAAAAAAAATCAGGGGATCCACGAAAATACTTTTCCGCCGCTGCAAGCTTCCGTTTCCGCGAGATCTCATCTGGAGACCCTTCCCGGTGCGCTGCCGGTGCGGACTTTGGAGTTGGAGGGCTTCTTCATCATCATCTTCGCCCCTCCAATGACTCGTGAGTAGTTCACTTCAGACCTACGAGTCCGTAGTTAGTAGCTAGATGGCTTCTTCTCTCTCTTGGATCTTCAATACAAACTTCTCCATGATCTTCATGGAGATCTATCCGATGTAATCTTCTTTGCCGGTGTGTTTGTCGAGATCCGATGAATTGTGGATTTGTGATCAGATTATCTATGATATATATTTGAGTCTTTGCTGATTTCTTATATGCATGATTTGATATCCTTGTAAGTCTCTCCGAGTCTTGGGTTTTGTTTGGCCAACTAGATCTATGATTTTTGCAATGGGAGAAGTGCTGGGTTTTGGGTTCTTACCATGTGGTGACCTTTCCCAATGACAGTAGGGGCAGCAAGGAACACATTGAGTAGTTGCCATCAAGGGTAACAAGATGGGCTCTGTCGTTCATATGAGATTGTCCATCTACATCATGTCATCTTGCTTAAGGCGTTACTCTGTTCTTTTGGACTTAATACACTAGATGCATGCTGGATAGCGGTCGACGTGTGGAGTAATAGTAGTAGATGCAGAAAATATCGGTCTACTTGTTTTGGACGTGATGCCTATAGATATAATCATTGCCATAGATATCATCACGACTTTGCGCGGTTCTAGAAATTGCTCGACAGGAATTTGTTCACCCACCGTCTACTTGCTTTCATGAGAGAAGCCACTAGTAAACACTAAGGCCCCGGGGTCTATTCACATCTATCGTGTACACCTCCGCTTTTACTTTGCTTTGTTACTTTGTTGCTTTCAGTTCTCACTTGGCAAACAATCTATAAGGGCTTGACAACCCCTTCATATCGTTGGGAGCAGGTTCTTTGTGTTTGTGCAGGCTCTTGTGATACTCCTTCACTGGATCGATACCTTGGTTCTCAAACTGAGGGAAATACTTACCATCGCTGCGCTACATCACCCTTTCCGCTTCGAGGGAACACCAATGCAAGGCTCCAAGGCCACGGGGGAAATCCTTTGCATATTTTCCTAGGAAGTCCCTTCAGGCGAAGCCGTAGCAGAAGGATTACTGCTGCCGTCGACACACCTATTTCTGGCGCCATTGGAAGGTCTTTCGTTGCATTAGCACAGCTGACATCAGCTGTCGCAAGCCTCTGTCTCCGCAAGATCCCATCCGGGGACCGTTCTAGTGCCCTGCAAGAGGGGGATTCGGACACGGAGGGCTTCTTCATCAACACCATTGCCTCTCTGATGATGCGTGAGTAGTTCACCACAGACCTTCTGGTCCATAGCTAGTAGCTCGATGGCTTGTTCTCTCTCTTGGATCTTCAATACAAAGTTCTCCATGATCTTCATGGAGATCTATCCGACGTAACCTTCTTTTGCAGTGTGTTTGTCGAGATCTGATGAATTGTGGATTTATGATCAGATTATCTATGAATATTAATTGAGTCTCTTCTGATCTCTTATATGTATGCTTTCGTATCCTTGTAATTCTCTTCAAGTTGTGGGTTTCGTTTGGCCAACTTCATCTATAATTATTGCAATGGAAGAAGTGGTTGGTTTTGGGTTCATACCGTGCGGTGTCCTCACCTAGTGACAGAAGGGGTAGCGAGGCACGCATCATGTTGTTGCCATCAAGGGTAAAAAGATGGGGTTTATATCATATTGCATGAATCTATCCCTCTACATCATGTCATCTTGCTTAAGTCGTTACTCTGTTTGTTATGAACTCAATACACTAGATGCATGCTGGATAGCGGTCTATGTGTGGAGTAATAGTAGTAGATGCAGAAAGTATCGGTCTACTTCTCTCGGACGTGATGCCTATATGTATGATCATTGCCTTAGATATCATCATGACTTCGCGCGATTCTATCAATTGCTCGACAGTAATTCGTTCACCCACCGTAATACTTGCTATCATGAGAGAAGCCTCTAGTGAACACTATGGCCCCCGGGTCTACTTCACATCATATTTTCACATCTACACAATTACTTTGTTGCACTTTTCACCATCAGATCTCACCTTGCAAATAATTGTGAAGGGATTGACAACCCCTTTATAGCGTTGGGTGGGAGTTTGTTTGTTTTTGCGCAGGTACATTGGTGCCTCATCATTGATACTCCTACTGGATTGATACCTGATACGTCTCAAACGTATCTATAATTTTTGATGGTTTCACGCTGTAATCTTGTCTTCTTTGCATGTTTTATGTACCTTTTATATCTTTTTGGGACTAACTTATTAATTCAGTGCCAAGTGCTAGTTCCTGTTTTTCCGTGTTTTTGACTCTTTTCGGATCTGATTTTGGAACGGAGTCCAAATGGAAGAAAAACCCCGAAATGATATTTTCCCGAACGGAAGAAGACCAGGGGGCTTTTGGGCCAAGCCAGGTGGGCTCCAGGGAGCCCACAAGCCCCCACTCCGCCACCAGGGGAGGCGGCGATGGGCAGGCTTGTGGCCTCCCTGGCCGCCCCCTGACCTAGGTCTTTGGCCTACAAATTCCCAAATATTCCGCAAAAAATCAGGGGAGCCTCGAAAATACTTTTCGGCCGCCGCAAGCTTCCGTTTCCGCGAGATCTCATCTGGAGACCCTTCTCGGCACCCTGCCGGAGGGGACTTTGGAGTTGGAGGGCTTCTTCATCATCATCATCGCCCCTACAATGACTGGTGAGTAGTTCACTTCAGACCTACAGGTCCATAGTTAGTAGCTAGATGGCTTCTCCTCTCTCTTGGATCTTGAATACAAAGTTCTCCATGATCTTCATGGAGATCTACCTGATGTAATCTTCTTTGGCGGTGTGTTTGTCGAGATCCGATGAATTGTGGATTTGTGATCAGATTATCTATGATATATATTTGAGTCTTTGTTGATTTCTTATATGCATGATTTTATATCCTTGTAAGTCTCTCCGAGTCTTGGGTTTGGTTTGGCCAACTAGGTCTATGATTCTGGCAATGGAAGAAGTGCTTGGTTTTGGGTTCTACCATGTGGTGACCTTTCCCAGTGGCAGTAGGGGCAGAAAGGCACACATCAAGTAGTTGCCATCAAGGGTAAAAAGATGGGGTTTTTATCATTGGTTTGAGATTATCCCTCTGCATCATGTCATCTTGCTTAAGGCATTACTCTGTTCTTATGGACTTAATACACTAGATGCATGCTGGATAGCTGTCGACGTGTGGAGTAATAGTAGTAGATGCAGAAAATATCGGTCTACTTGTTTCGGACGTGATGCCTATAGAAACAATCATTGCATAGATATCGTCACAATTTTGTGCGGTTCTATAAATTGCTCGACGGTAATTTGTTCACCCACCGTCTACTTGCTTTCATGAGAGAAGCCACTAGTAAACACTACGGCCCCCGGGTCTATTCACATCCATCGTTTACACCTCTGCTTTTACTTTGCTTTGTTACTTTGTTGCTTTCAGTTCTCACTTGGCAAACAATCTATAAGGGATTGACAACCCCTTCATAGCGTTGGGAGCAAGTTTTTGTGTTTGTGCTGGATGTTGAGATACTCCTCCACTGGATTGATACCTTGGTTCTCAAACTGACGGAAGTACTTACCACCGCTACGCTACATCACCCTTTCCGCATCGAGGGAACACCAACGCAAGGCTCCAAGGCCACGGGGGAAATCCTTTGCATACTTTCCTAGGAAGTCCCTTAAGGCGTAGCCGCAGCAGAAGGATCAAGCCAAGTATTCTCCCGTCGACGTGCCTATTTCTGGCGCCATTGGAAGGTCTTTTGTTGCAGTAGCAGAAGTATTTCTCGCGCCGTTGCCGGGGAGGAGAGATCAAGTTCTATCCAAGTAGGTCTCACAAACTCTTCTCTTGCATTTACTTTTGTTGCGAGTTGCCTCTCGTTTTCCTCTCCCCCACTTCACATTTGTCGTTTTCATTCGCCTTTCTCCTTCGCAGTTTTCTTTTGCCCGTTTCATTCTCTCTTCCTACTCGTTTGTGCGTGAGATAGTCCATTAATGGCTAGACCCACCACTCCAAACGACACCCCTGAAAATGGAGTTCTCAATTTCAGGCAGAATGAGGAAGAAAATTTGAAGGACGCTTGGTACAGGATTTGCAATGCTCAAATTAGATCTACTCGTAAGCAATCCACTACCGTCCTCCTTCGCTGTTTCTATGTTGGAATTTCTCCTTGGAATAGGTATATCCTTTATACCATTGTACGCGGGAACTTTTTGGGGAGCCATACTGTTGACTCCTATAGAGCTATCATTAATTTGGTAGGCTCATCCCCGCTCCTGGTTATTGGAACTATCCTGACCTTGGAACACGTGATGCAAAGGCTTGACGCTATTGAAAACAAAATTTGCACAGTTTAACTTATTGAGGGTTTGGATAGAAAGATCCACAATCAAATTACTCAGTAGGGATCCAAAGTGGGAAACTTTTTGAAAAACTTAAAGGAGAAGGAACTTATAGTTAATGATTCTTCTAGAATTGGCAAATTAGAAGATGTCATAACCAACTTGGGTTCCTCTTTTGCCGCTGTGCAAAATACTCCAAATCTTACTCTTAAAAAGATCGTCAAGCCTGTTTTTGTTCTTAAAGCTAGTGGTGAGTCATCTAATAAATATGAAAACCTTAAGATGATAAATGATCACACTACTTATGGTTTGAGCACCAAAGATGACTGTACGTGATTCCATCACTTTCGCCTAGCTAAGGGCGTTAAACAAAAGCGCTTGTTGGGAGGCAACCCAACGAATCTATCCTTTTTCTTTCTGTTTTGTGTTTTCCACAATTTCATAATTATGTTATGATTGTATTTTTTGTGTTTCTTTTTGCGTTTGTGCCAAGCAAAACCGTTATGGTTAGTCTTGGGGATGATCGTCTGGTCATGCTGGAAAAGACAGAAACTTTCTGCTCACGAAAAGAATTTGCATTTTTCTGTAATAGCTTTTGAGTCGATTCTTTTTTCTGCTGATTTCTACGCAAATTCGTCAGACTGTCGTAGTTTTTCAGAATTTTTGAAGTACCATAGGTATACGAAATATACAGATTGCTACAGACTGGTCTGCTGTTAACAGATTCTGTTTTTGTTGTGTTGGTTGCTTATTTTGATGAAACTATGGATAGTATCGGGGGGTATTAGCCATGGAAGATTGAAAGTACAGTAATCCAACATCAGCACAAGTAGAATTTAAGTTTGCTACAGTACCTAAGGAAGTGGTGGTTTGCTTTCTTGTACTAATGTTATCACGAGTTTCTGTTTAAGTTTCGTGTTGTGAAGTTTTCAAGTTTTGGGTGAAGTTCTTATGGACAAAGAGATAAAGAGTGGCAAGAGATCAAGTTTGGGGATTCCCAAGGCACCCCAAGAGATTCAAGGATGCCGTAAAATCCTAAGCTTGGGGATGCCCCGGGAAGGCATCCCCTCTCTCGTCTTCAATCCATCGGTAACGTTACTTGGGGCTATATTTTTATTCACCACATGTTATGTTTTTTTGCTTGGAGCGTCTTGTATCGTGGGAGTCTTCTATTTTTGTTGTGTCACAATCATCCTTACTGCACACCTAGAGAGAGAGACATGCACACACCGTGATTGTGTCGAGCTTCACTTATATCTTTTGGTAGACAATTCAGCTCACATGTGCTTCACTTATATCTTTTGAGCTAGATACTTTTGCTCTGTGTGCTTCACTTATATCTTTTAGAGCATAGTGGTGCATGGCTTGGTAGTTGATCTATGCTTTGAAAGTAGTCTCAAAAGGGGTAGTTATCCAAAGGGATACGAAAACTTCCACCTTCATGTGCATTGAATAGTTAGAGAAGTTTGATTCATCTCAATTAGTTTTGAGTTGTGGCTATGGTAATATTGAAGTCATGCTAGTAAGGTGTTGTGGATCTAGAAATACTTGTGTTGAAGTTAGTGATTCCCGTAGCATGCACGTATGGTGAACCGCTATGTGATGAAATATGAGCATGATTAGTATATTGATTGTCATCCTTTGCGTGGCGGTCGGGATCGCGCGATGGTTTATACCTACCAACCCTTCCCCTAGGAGTATGCGTTGAATGCTTTGTTTCGATTACTAATAAAACTTTTGCAACAAGTATATGAGTTCTTCATGACTAATGATGAGTCCATGGTTTAGATGCACTTTCACCTTCCACCATCACTATCTTCTTATCGTCGTGCAACTTTCGCTGGTGCACAAAACCCACCATTGGCCTCCCTCAAAACAGCCACCATACCTACCTATTATGGCTTTTTCAAAGTCATTCCGAGATATATTGCCATGCAACTACCACCATGACATGTGCCACCACGTCTACTTTTCCTTTGCACGATCGTAAGATAGCTAGCATGATGTTTCCATTGATGTCTATGCCATGCTAGATCATTGCCACGGTACACTACCGAAGGCATTCCATATAGAGTCATAGTTGCTCTAAGTTTTGAGTTGAAAGTGTGATGATCATCACTAATGGAGCATTGTCCCATGTGAGGAAATAAAAGAGGCCAAAGAAGCCCATAAAAAAGAGGCCAAAGAGCCCACCAAAATAAAAATAATTGACAGAAAAAGAGAGAAGGGACAAGGCTACCACTTTTTCCACACTTGTGCTTATTAAAGCACCATGATCTTCATGATTGAGAGTCTCTCGTTTTGTCACCACCATATAGCTAGTGGGAAATTTTCATTATATAACTTGGCTTGTATATTCCAATGATAGGCTTCCTCAAAATTGCCTTAGGTCTTCGTGAGCAAGCAAGTTGGATGCACACCCACTAGTTTTCTTTAAGAGGTTTCGCATACTCGTAGCTCTAGTGCATCATTTGTATGGCAATCCGTACTCATTCACATTGATATCTATTGATGAGCATCTCCACAGCTCATTGATATGCCTAGTTAATGTGACTATCTTCTGCTTTTTTGTCTTGCAACCTCCACTACATTCCACACCATCTATAGTGTTATAACCATGGCTCACGCTCATGTATTGCGTGAGAGTTGAAAATGTTTGAGAAAGTAAAGGTGTGAAACAATTACTTGGCCAATACCGGGGTTTTGCATGATTTAAATTCTTTGTGCAATGATGATAGAGCATAGCCAGACTATATGCTTTTGTAGGGATAACTTTATTTTAGCCTTGTTATTTTGAAAGTTCATGATTACCTTGCTAGTTTGCTTGAATTATTATTGTTTCCACGTCAATAGCAAACTATTGTTTTGAATCTAATGGATTTGAACATTCACGTCACATAAGAGGAATTACAAAGGACACCTATGCTAGGTAGCATGAAATCATCAAAAATTCATTCTTTATCACTTCCCTACTCGAGGACGAGCAGGAGTTAAGCCTGGGATGCTTGATACGTCTCAAACGTATCTATAATTTTTGATGGTTTCACGCTGTTATCTTGTCTTCTTTGGATGTTTTATGTACCTTTTATATCTTTTTTGGGACTAACTTATTAATTCAGTGCCAAGTGCCAGTTCTTGTTTTTTTCGTGTTTTTGACTCTTTTCAGATCTGATTTTGGAACGGAGTCCAAACGGAAGAAAAACCCTGAAATGATTTTTTCCCGAACGGAAGAAGACCAGGGGGCTTTTGGGCCAAGCCAGGTGGGCTCCAGGGAGCCCACAAGCCCCCACTCCGCCACCTGGGGGGGAGGCGGCGGTGGGCAGGCTTGTGGCCTCCCTGGCCCTCCCTGACCTAGGTGTTTGGCCTATAAATTCCCAAATATTCCGCAAAAAATCAGGGGAGCCTCGAAAATACTTTTCCGCCGCCGTAAGCTTCCGTTTTCGCGAGATCTCGTTTGGAGACCCTTCCCGGCACCCTGCCGGAGGGGACTTTGGAGTTGGAGGGCTTCTTCATCATCATCATCGCCCCTCCAATGACTCGTGAGTAGTTCACTTCAGACCTACGAGTCCGTAGTTAGTAGCTAGATGGCTTCTTCTCTCTCTTGGATCTTCAATACAAAGTTCTCCATGATCTTCATGGAGATCTATCCGATGTAATCTTCTTTGGCGGTGTGTTTGTCGAGATCCGATGAATTGTGGATTTGTGATCAGATTATCTTGATATATATTTGAGTCTTTGCTGATTTCTTATATGCATGATTTGATATCCTTGTATAGCTCTCCGAGTCTTGGGTTTTGTTTGGCCAACTAGATCTATGATTCTTGCAATGGGAGAAGTGCTTGGTTTTGGGTTCTACCATGTGGTGACCTATCCCAGTGACAGTAGGGGCAGCAAGGCACACATCAAGTAGTTTCCATCAAGGTTAAAAAGATGGGGTTTTTTATCATTGGTTTGAGATTATCCCTCTACATCCTGTCATCTTGCTTAAGGCGTTACTCTGTTCTTATGGACTTACTACACTAGATGCATGCTGGATAGCGGTCGAAGTGTGGAGTAATAGTAGTAGATGCAGAAAGTATCGGTCTACTTGTTTCGGACGTGTTGCCTGTAGAAACAATCATTGCATAGATATCGTCATGACTTTGCGCGGTTCTATCAATTGCTCGACAGTAATTTGTTCACCCACCGTCTACTTGCTTTCATGAGAGAAGCCACTAGTAAACACTACATCCCCCGGGTCTATTCACATCCATCGTTTACACCTCCACTTTTACTTTGCTTTGTTACTTTGTTGCTTTCGGTTCTCACTTGGAAACAATCTATAAGGGATTGACAATCCCTTCATAGCCTTGGGAGCAAGTTTTTGTGTTTGTGCAGGATCTTGAGATACTCCTCCACTGGATTGATACCTTGGTTCTCAAACTGAGGGAAGTACTTACCAGCGCTACACTACATCACCCTTTCCACTTTGAGGGAACACCAACGCAAGGCTCCAAGGCCACGGGGGAAATCCATTGCATACTCGCCTAGGAAGTCCCTTAAGGCATAGCCGCAGCAGAAGGATCAAGCCAAGTATTCTCCCGTCGATGTGCCTATTTCTGGCACCATTGGAAGGTCTTTTGTTGCAGTAGCAATACCTTGGCTCTCAAACTGAGGGAAATACTTATCGCTACTGTGCTGCATCACCCTTTCCTCTTCAAGGGAAAAACCAACGCAAGCTCAAGAGGTAGCAGACGCGCACGTCCGTGAAACGCTATTTGGCCTATGCAAATTTTTCGGCGTCATCTCTCGGAAGTCGGTTGACGTGAGGCAACTCAGAAGGCTACAGGAAGAGATCGTGGTGATACTATGCGAGCTTGAGATGTACTTCCCGCCCGCATTCTTCGACGTTATGGTGCATCTGCTGGTTCATATCGTGGAGGATATCATCCAACTCGGGCCGACGTTCCTGCACAGCATGATGCCGTTCGAAAGGATGAATGGTTTCATCAAAGGATACGTTCGCAACAAGGCACGTACATATGGAAGCATAGCCAAGGGCTTTCTGACAGAAGAGTGCATCTCCTTCTGCACGAATTATCTAGGCATCGAGAACCCCGTTGGTCTGCCCGTCAACAGGCACCTCGGCAGGTTGCTAAGGATATACTTTTCCTTCATTATTCGAATGGATTACTGGGTTGTCCGCGAGTATAATCGTAAGTGTAAGCGAGTCAATGGTTATAAAACATACAATCTTAGCTTCTTTCCATATGATCAAACAAAAAGGTGATATCCAAGCCGAGATTTGAAAAGGGTCCAGTCTTTATACAGAACACAACATGTTTGTCCTTGGAACAATTATGATTGGGCCACTTGTTGCAGTCTTCTACTTCTCATCGTTCTTAGAATACTTGCAACTATCCAATCAATAAAACACACTACTCTCGCTTGATTCAACTTTTGTTGTTATTCCTGACTATTTTCTATGCACCAATTTCTTAAGATCCTTGTTCAGTTTGACCCTCTTATTAAAAGATCTACAATATATCACCTAAAGGTTGTCAGAATAGTGATTCCGAATCATGGCGGAGCTTTGATGGTAGGATCGCAAATCATAGAATCTTAGTTGTCAAAATTGTAAAAGCGTAAATTCTATTAACCAAAATCGTAGAATCAGAGTGGTTAGTGTGGATTGTATAGTCGTATAATCGTACAATATGATCGTGATTCTGACAACCTTGCCTACAAATATGTGCACCATTAACTTCCAAAACCAATAAAAATCTATCCCAACCTATCAGCACAGGATTTAGTTTTAAAGCTCTCACCGAAGCAAGGCCGGCAATTATCACTTATCGTAAAGTGTTTTCTTTTCTAGATTTCTAGTTTCAATAAAATAAATGACATCACTCGTTCTGTTATATTTGCAAGAATGCAAAAAACAAGCAAATACAGTCATAGATCGATGAAGCCAGACTTGCCTATCTACTTACCGGTGGACACAAGGAGCAACAAAAGGACAAGGACAGGAGCGGCGACGGCCAAGCACCGGCGCGAGGACCCCATTGACGACGGGTTGATGGATGTGTTGCAGATCAACGTAGGTCCTTGAGCCTGCAATGCAATCTTCTCAGGACAAAGCAGGCTAATGATTGAATGGCGAATTAGAGAACTTGAGCCAATTTAGCTCGTAGTGCGATAGCCCCATGCATGGGCGTGACCAGCCAATAAGCAGCAGGCCACAAAAATATCTCGGACCTAGCTATGTGCTACTTCTCACACAACAGCGCCAGAAATTGACACGTTGACGGAGACTTGCTTGCATAGGTTTTTCCCTTGAAGAGGAAAGGGTGATGCAGCACAGGAGCAGTAAGTATTTCCCTCAGTTTGAGAACCAAGGTATCAATCGAGTAGGAGAATCTCGTCAAGTCCAGAGTACCTCACAAACACAAAAGAGCTTGCACCCAACGCTGTAAAGGGGTTGTCAATCCCTTCAAGATTGTTTGCAAAGTGAGATCTAAAGGCGGAAAGTGCAACGAAGTAAAAAGTCTAAGGCTGAAAATATGGTGTGGAGTAGACCCTGGGCGGCATAGTGTTAACTAGAGGCTTCTCTCAAAATAGCAATTATTACGGTGGTTGAACAAATTACTGTCGAGCAATTGATAGAACCGCGCAAAGGCATGACGATATCTAAGGAAATGATCATACATATAGGCATCACGTCCGAGACAAGTAGACCGATACTTTCTACATATACTACTATTACTCCACACATCAACCGCTATCCAGCATGCATCTAGTGTATTGATTTCATGACGAACAGAGTAACGCCTTAAGCAAGATGACATGATGAAGAGGGATAATCTCAAACCAATAATGAAAAGCCCATCTTTTTACCCTTGATGGCAAAACACGATGCGTGCCTCGCTACCCCTTATGTCACTAGGTGAGGTCACCGCACGGTATGAACCCAAAACCAAGCACTTCTCCCATTGCAAGAATCATAGATCTATTTGGCCAGACAAAACCCACAATTCGAAGAGAATTACAAGGATATGAAATCATGCATAAGAGAGATCAGAAGAAACTCAAATAAGATTCATAGATAATCTGATCATAAATCCACAATTCATCGGATCTCGACCAACAGACCGCAAAAGAAGATTACATCGGATAGATCTCCATGAAGATCATGGAGAACTTTGTATTGAAGATCCAAGAGAGAGAAGAAGCCATCTAGTTACTAGCTATGGACCCGGAGGTCTATGGTGAACTACTCATGCATCATCGGAGAGGTCATGGTGTTGATGAAGAAGCCCTCCGTGTCCGAATCCCCCCTCCGGCAGGGCACCAGAACGTGCCCCAGATGGGATGTTGCGCAGACAGAAGCTTGCGGCGACGGAATAGTACTTTCGATGATCTCCTTATTTTTTGTGGAATTTTTGGGGATATATAGGCGCAAACCCCAGGGGAAAGGAGGTCCAGAGGGACCACAAGCCTGTGGGCCACGGCCTCCCCCCTGGCCGCGGGGTGAGGGCTTGTGGGGCCCTTGGGGCCCCCCTTCCTTGGCTCTCAAGTCTCCTGATCTTCTTCCGTTACGGAAAAATTCTTTTCGGGGATTTTATTCCGTTTGGACTCCGTTTCAAAATCTCCTCTAAAAGGGGTCAAAAACATGCAAAAAACAGGAACTGGCACTTGGCACTGAGTTAATAAGTTAGTCCCAAATAATATATAAAAGGCACGCAAAACATCCAAAGTTTGACAAGTTAATAGCATGAAACCATCAAAAATTATAGATACGTTGGAGACGTATCACTATGCTATAAATAAACCCGGCGGGCAAGCCACCACCTCGATCAACACCGGACCCAGTGGGCATCCAACGGCGCCCATAGAATTAGTCAGTGGGTACATGGGACAACTCGAGTGCATTCTCCGGAGCACCGTCTCGATCAACACCGGTAATCTAAGGCATCATGAGTGAGGGAATTTGCGCAACCTCCTCTTCATGAAGCTGCATGAACGATACAAGTTCCCCGGTAACGTCGCAAACGCACGCCTCCCAGGGAATAAAGTGAACAGTGCCTCCCTCACGAAGATGAGCACGGCCATGGCTACTTGGAGAGCCGCCCTCATGAAGAGCTACTTATAGTTATGAGAAGATCAAGGAGACAAATCCTTCAATCAGCGAAGCTGACTGCCTGGAGTTCAAGATCAAGTGCGAGAGCAATACTTCCGCGGAATCAAGTTAGTGGGGGAAATATATGCGGGACTTGAACTTAAGGGTCCACAAACTCGGTCCCAGCGATTACAGAGTGGCGGAACCTAAATGGGACAAGGAGGACGCGGAGCGTGCCGAGCAAGGCCTACCGCCCCTCTTCGATAAATACCATGAAAAGCAGACCAGGAACTATGTCAGGGCCCGGTACAAGGTGGACCCGGTAACAAAGGAGCTTACCACGGATCCGAAGGTGAAGGAGATTGAGTGTGTTCTGGTAAGGAATACACCCCCGCGTAATTAGCTCCATATGGTTGCATTCTAATTAATGAAGCCAAATTTCTAAATGGTTCACGTTCCTTGCGCAGGAAACTGAAAGCAGTAGCGCGGGGTCTCAGAGCTCCCCGTATGTCCCTTGGGACACCACTTTAAATAGGGCGTTGAACGTAATGAAACACAAGGATAAGTGCAGTAAGCCGTCGTCAGTTGGTCGTGTGGTCGGCGAAGGCTTGTCCACGAAATGGTCGGAATACTATAAGGTTGGGCGAAAGGTGAGAGAAAGACCAGCTCGGAAAGCCAGGAGCGTGAGGTCAAAGAACTCAAGGCACAAGTGGCGCGGATTCCGGAGATAGTCCAAGAGCAAGTGTGAGACCAACTGGGAGCGATGATCACCGCCATTATGCCTTCCTTGCTTGAGGGGCTGCGGGGGTGGATTGCGGGCGGCCAACAAGGGCCGCCCCCGATTCCCAGCTTCACGGGCAGCAACTCGCACAACGCGCCGACATCGGTGTCTCCGGCGGAGGAGGCATTGTAGGTGCCTCTGGCGTCGGCACCGGTATTGGAGCTTAATGCACCCGTGTGTGGGAAGAATACGCTGGCGACACCTTGGTAGCAAGCGGCCCCTCCGTGACTTGCACGCCCGCCGTTGGCAGTGCCTCGACATTAGCCAAGCTCGACGCCATCACGGTAACTAAGCCTCGGCCGATGACTTCATCTCCTTGCCTTTGACTGGGCATCCCTGACGACCTACATGTTTTTGCAGGGCGCCGCCAACGTTCCATGCACTCTCCTGCACTTCGTGGACGGCGAGTTGATCGATGTCGCCAAGGCCAAAATCGTTGAACCGGGAACCGCGTGTTCCACGGTAATGCGATGCCACCCACCGTGTATAGGGTTCAACTGGTTCGGGTGCTGCGGGGCTGCGACGACTTGTTACCTCCGTATCGACCCCTTGTGCCGACGAAGATGATGTGATCACCCTCAACGCCTGCTTAAACTGGTCCATGTTTTGGCCGAAGAGCCAGTCGTGCCGGCGCCAAGCCATGGCAAGACCGCCGCAACGCAACCGCCATCAGCTGATCCGGACATGCATATAGCACAGGATCCGGACGACGACGACGGTACATTTTCCAACCTCGATAAGTACATCAACGAACATGGGTACGATGAAGAATTGTTGGGGCCTCCTTCTCAAGAACCCAACCCTGCAAAACACGATCGCGATCTAGCTGGTACCGCGGACAAACCCAATTGCAACAGGCGTTGTCTGTTCAGTTCTCAGGAGATGCCTCCAGCTGCCGCCTTCACCGAGACTCAAATAGCCGAGGTGCAAAATATTATCAGCCCCAACACACTCAAGAAGATGGTCTCTCAGCAGAACTCGATCCCATTACATCAGAAGAAGCAGAAAGGACGGAAAAGAAAAAATAACAAGGGTGCGAGCCAGCCGGCACCGATTATGATTCATGCTGAGGACGGGCCACGAATATCTAAGGATATCTCGAGGAGGGTGCATGTGGCGGGTAGGCCGATGCTACAGACTAATCTTCTCAATGCTGCAACTGGTGCTATGCGGAGTCCGCATGACGGTGTTCTTTATATGGAGAAGCGGCGTCTCTCCGAGAATGATCTGTCATACCCGGTTTTTGTGGCCAAGGTACCAGAGGGCAAGGGCTTTGTCGATTGCACCATCGGGCGTATGATCATCCTGCGGTTTGATGACATCTTCACTATGCTTAACCTTTATCCGTTGCACTACACCTTCATTCGGCTATTTTCGCTCAGTATGGAGATGCGGATCATTAGAGTCAAGACCCCGAACATTGTGATAGTCGACCCCTTCTATATGCGTGCCAAGATCTTGGGCAGCACTGGGGATCGGCAAGTCGCGAGTTCATACCTTGAAGGCATCATTCTGGCGAACGCAGATAAGGATAACTTCCTCGTGCCTTACTTTTCCGAGTAAGTCATCCCCTCACCGCCCCGTAACATATGATTTCTTAGATTTCGGTCATTCCTTTTTTCTAACATTCCGTGTTTTGTGCAGTGACACACATTGCACACTCATCCTCTTAAGCCCGAAATATTCCTTGGCCACGTATTTCGACTCAGACCGTAAGTCGAATAAAGACTACACAAATATCAAGAAAGTTCTTGATGATGCCCTCCTCGGCTATGCCAAATCTGGAGGCACCTTCAGAAGGCCAATTCGAAAGTACGGCAAGCACGTGTTCACCCACGTAACGGCAATTCCCTGCGTCAAGCAACCGCCTGGCAGTCAGAAGGATGCCTACTACACCCTCCATCACATGCGGGCGATCCTACGGGACCAGAATCACCGTATGCTACCAAATGATCTCAAAGAATGGGCCGCATGCTTGTCGGCAATCCAGGACGAGGACATCAGACAAGAATTCTTTCGCATCCAGTCGGAGTTTGCGGAAATCATCTATCAAGATGTCCTTCCTAGATCGGGGCAGTTCTACCTCAACTGTCAACCGTCCAACATTGAAATAGACACAACGCTACAAATGCAGGCTGACAACGACCGCACATTCATGACCATTACGAAAGACGGCGGCTTCATCCACGCTCCGGTCCCTGAGTCGAGTCGGAAGTATTGATGCTATGTAGTTCTGAAATATCGATTAGCTCATGTTGTAATTGAACTTTAATGAACTTGTATGTCTCTTTAGTTTGGACACTCGTTCAACTTATATGTAATCGATGCTATTTATTAGTAGGACCATGAATCGTGCTATTAATGTGTTGATTTTCTCTTCCGATCCTTTTGTTGCATACTTATATATTGCTTATATATTATCTGTGAATTGCTACTAACGTTTTGCTTGTCTAGTGCATAGAGGTGCCGTCGTATGTCATGTACAAGGGTGAGGTTCCCGGAGTCTACGACGACTGGAAGGAGTGTCGGAGACAGGTTCACTGTTTCAGCGGTAACAGTTACAAAGGGTAGACCACTAGGGCGGAGGCGGAAGCTATATACACGCGCTATCTAGCGGGAGAGAGGAGGGAGTGGAGGAGGAACCAGATGAAGATCAGTTTCATCGCGATGATGCTCATCGTGACGGCAACCCTCTTCTATGTGATGGTAGTTTAGATATTGACTTGTAATGTGAAGACAAACTCGCTACTCGCGGTCTCGAGACTTGTAATGTTCTAACTTTGTTCTGTATTTTGAATTCGGAGACTAATATGATGAATTGTATTCGGAGACTAATCTTCTATTCTATTCGATAAATCTGTTGTTTATATGTTGTGTTGTTTATATTCTGTGGTGTAATGTATTTTGTAACCTGTGCAAATATCAGAAAAGCAAAAAAAGAATTCCTAATATTCATAGTAGTGGCGTACCAAATTTCACTTTAGTGGCGCACATGAATAAACACACCAGTGGCGCATTTTCTAAAAGTGCGCCATTAGTGTCTGGATAGTAATGGCACACTAGGTGGTGCGCCACTGTTATGTAGATTAACATTGGCGCACCAGGCGTGCGCCATTACTATTTATTAGTAGTGGCGTGATAATAGTGGTGCACCTATAGTGCGCCATTAATAGCCAAAATAGGTGTGCCACTAACAACCTTTTTTCTAGTAGTCCCGGTACTTTACCTCTAATGCCCGAAAACTTTCCGAAAGCCAAATGCAACTTTTCTATGTAGCAATCTTTACCTCCGGACCATTTCGGAGCTCCTCACGATGTCCGGGGACTCCGAACAAGTTTAGGTTACCAACACACATAACTTAATAGTACCGAAACGTCACCAAACCTTAAGTGTGCAGACCCTGTGAGTTCGAAAACTATGTAGACAAGACCTAAGACATTCTCCAGTTAATAACCAATAGTGGGACCTAGATGCCATATTGGATCCTATATATTCTATGAAGATCTTTATCGGGTGAACCTCTATGTCAAGGATTCAGTTAATCCCGTATGTTGTTCCCTTTGTCCTTAGGTATCTTACTTGCCCGAGATTCGACCATCGTTAAATCCATACCTAGTTCAATCTCGTTACCAGTAAGTCTCTTTACTCATTTCGTAATACAAGATCCCATGACTAACTCTTTAGTCACATTGGTTGCAATGCTTGTTGTGATGTTGCATTACCGAGGGGTTTCCGAGATACCTCTTCGTCACACGAAAGGACAAATCCCATTCTTGAACCATGCCAAACCAACAGACACCTTTGGAGATACCTGTAGAGCACCTTTATAGTCACCGAGTTATATTGTGACATTTGATACACACAAGGTATTCCTCCGGTGTCCGGGAGTTGCATGATCTCATGGTCATAGGAACATATACTTTGACATGCAGAAAATAGTAGCAATAAACTGACACGATCATATGCTACGTTCATAATTTGGGTCTTGTCCATCACATCATTCTCCTAATGATGTGATTTCGTTATCAAGTGACAACCCTTTGTCTATGGCCAGGAAACCTTGACCATCTTTGATCAACGAGCTAGTCAACTACAGGCTTACTAGGGATAGTGTGTTTTCTATGTATCCACACATGTATTTGAGTTTCCAATCAATACAATTCTAGCATGGATAATAAAAAATTATCATTAACAAGGAAATATAGTAATAACCAATTTATTATTGCATCTAGGGCATATTTCCAATAGCTTCCTCCTCATCATCTTCTTCTTCTTTGTCGTTGAAGGTATCATCTCCTGTAGGTGGTGGTGAAGATATCACGATGTACTTCTTCCTCTTCTTCATCATGTCATGTTCCACTTGTGGATGTGTCCATGTCATTTTATGGTTCTCCTTGACATGAAGTAGGAGCTTCCACTTGTGTTGATGAAGTACTTTCCTTCACCTCCTCAGGGACAAATCTTCCCGATGGACAAATCTTGAATGGCTTATGAAGGTTCCTTATCTCCTGCGTTATTTGGCAATTGTTCGACTTGCGAACCATTAGATTCATCAAACTTCACATCTACCATATCTTCAACTTTTTGAGTGAAGTTGTTGTAGACACAGTAAGTGTGACAGTTTGATGCCTAACCAAGTAGGAAACCTTCATGAGATTTAGGATCAAACTTAGAACGACTATGCTTATCAAGAATGTAGCACTTTGAGATGAATAATCGAAAGTATCCAACTTGGGTTTTGTTACCGGTGAGTAGCTCGTATGCTGTTTAACCGAGTAGCTTGTGTAGGTAGAGTCAGTTTGTGGCATGAAAAGTTGTCTCCACGGATTTTTCCAAAAAGGGTCTTGGCGTCTTGTATTCGCCGAGCATCGTTCTAGCCATCTCTATGAGAGTACGGTTCTTCCTCTCAACAACTACATTGTGTTGAGGTGTGTACGTCGTCGAGAACTCATGTGAGATACCCTCTTCGTCCAGAAAAGTATCCACATTTCTGCTCTTGAACTCCGATCTGTTGTTGCTCTAAACTTTTTTGATCTTCACTTCAAACTGATTTTGGGCTTTTCGAGCAAAGTTGTTGAAGATCTTTTGTACATGTGACTTGTCTGTAAGAAATAATACTCCCGTAAGTATTGAAAATAATCAAAAATAGTTAGACCAAATTTTTTCCCACTGAGGCTCTTGTAAGCGTTGGGACCAAAGAGATCCATGTGAAGAAGCTCGAGTGGCCTTCTAGTAGTCATTATGTTCTTCATGGGATCACTTCCATCGACTTGTTTTCCTGCTTGACAAGCACTACAAAGTCTATCTTTTTCAAATATAACATCTTTAACACCAAGAATATGATCACCTTTGATAAGCCTGTCAAGATTACGCATACCAACATGTCATGCCCTTCTACGCCATAACCAACCTTTAGAAGGTTTTGCAGTAAGACATGTACGAGGTTAGGATTTTTTTAGTGAAATTGATAATGTATATATCACCTCTACAAAAACCAGTAAAGACCATGTTTTGATTATCTCGACAAAAGACTTGGCAATTAACTTCCGTAAATAACACATTGAAACAAAAATCCTCTAATCTAGATACGGAAATAAGATTGTAGCCAAGGGATTCAACAAGCATGACATTTTCAATGGAACTATCTTGAGATTTAACCACCTTACAAAGACCAAATACCTTACCCTTGGAGTTGTCTCCAAAGTCACATACCTTTGTGGACCATGGTTTGGTGTGATCTCATGAAACATGTCTTTATCTCTGGTCATGTGATCAATGCATCCACTACCGAGTATCCACTCCTTTAGTGTCATGGTATTTTCGGAAAAATGCGAGGGGGTGGCTTAAAGAGGTGAGAGCAAGGCCGCCGTGGAGATCCGGAATGGGTTGGGCAACAGCACGCGGTGATTTACCCAGGTTCGGGGCCCTCGTGTGGACGTAACACCCCTACTCCTACATGTGTGGTGTATATAGAGAGTATATGGTTGTACATGGTGCTCCTTGAGCTGTTTGGAGGAAGAAGAAGGAGGCTGGGAGCTCTCCTCCTATCCTGGAGAGTGGGGAACGAGAGAATGAGGTAGCCAGGGAGAATGCTCCCCATCCTGTCTGTGTGTATGTGTTTCTGGCAATCTCCGAGTGCCCGTGGGCTGGCTCCCTGGGCCACCTTATAAAGGGGTGCCCAGGGGACACGGTGGCCCGCGTGGCCTAACTCTACTGTTGGTCATAATGAGTGGGGGTCCCGCCTAGCCTAACTTCACTGTTGGAGGTGACAGGTGCGCAGGGACATAGACTGGCCCGCCGGGGCGTAGTGATGCAGACTGGACTGCCAGGGCACAATGATGCAAGCTACATCGTCCTCCCGTCCTGCCTGATGGGACGCTGCAGCCGTCCTTGCCCGGCTCCACCCGGACAAGGTTCCAGTCGGACAGGCTCTAGGAAGACAGGTTCCAGCCGACAGGCTGCAGTCGGTAGCGAGTAGGTTGTAGCCAGCAGGCTGCAGTCAGCCTGGTGTGCAGTCAGCCTAGTCTGCACACGGCTTAGCCTGATGTGCAGTCGACTTGGTCTTCAGTCGGCTCGACCTGGTCTGTAGTCGGCTCGGCCTGGTCTGTTCTCGGCAGCGAGCAGCCAGGAGGCTCCAGTCTGCGGCCAGTAGCTCGCGGCCAGTCGGCTCCAACCGTACGGTCTTCTGTCTTTGCTCCTTTGATTGTCTTTGTTGATTCGCGGGGTATGGCGTATCGGGGTTCATTCCCCTGATGTTTTAAAACTTTGTATCGTGTCCTTTAGCCTACCTGGGGTTATCCCCCCGACAATAGACTCCGAGCCTCCGTAGGACTCGAAGAGTCGGGCAGAGGCTTTTAGTAGTTGTTGTAGAAAATTGCGATGTCAAAACACGGTCAGTCACGGAAGAGGATTCCAGTGATTCCTTGTGCACGGAGCACTGCAATGTGTGGACGCGGAGTCCTGTGGCTCTTGCACGCGAAGCGCTACCGTATGTGGACGTGGAGTCCACTTTCTCTTGTGCGCGGGGCAGTGCCATGCACGGACGCAGAGTCCGATGGCTCTTGCATGCGAAGCGCTGCCGTGCGTGGACGTTGAGTCCACTGGCTCTTGTGCGCGGGGCACTTTCTTTGCACGGACGCGGAGTCCGGTGGCTCTTGCACGCGAAGCGCTACCGTGTGTGGATGCGGAGTCCACCGGCTCTTGTGCGCGGGGCACTGACATGTGCGGACGTGGAGTCTGGTGGTTCTTGCACGCGAAGTGTTTCCATGCGTGGACGCGAAGTCCATTGGCTTTTGTGAGCGGGGCACTACCATGCACGGACCCGGAGTCCAGTGGCTCTTGCAAGCGAAGCGCTGCCGTGCGTGGATGCGGAGTCCACTGGCTTTTGTGCGTGGGGCACTGCCATTTGCGGACAGGGAGTCCGGTGGCTCTTACACGCGAAGCGCTGCCGTTGTCATGGCCGAGGTCGCCGATGGCGGCTGGCTATGGGCTGCAGCCGGCATCAGCTTTCTTCTAGTGGGGGCGCGCCAGCGCACCCACTGGGTTTAGCCTCCGAGATTCGGGCTGGCTGCGAGGCTGCATGGCAGCCGGGCCAAATCTTTGTCTTCTGATTTTTTTGTGCCCTCTTCTCGGGCTCACATGGCTTTCTTCCTTGGGGGCATGCAAGTGCACCCATTGGGTGTAGCCTCCGAGCCTTTGGGCGGCTCGAAGAGTCGTGCGGTGGTTTCTTGCTGTTGATTTAGCGAAAATGTTGTTGATGGCGGCCGGCTGCGAGCTGCTGCTGGAATAGCTGTCTTCCAGTGGGGGCACGCCAATGCACCCACTGGGTGTAGCCTCCAAGCCTCCGGGCGACTCAAAGAGTCATGCAGACGTTTCTTGTTGTTGATGTAGCAAAAATGTTGCCGATGGTGGCCGGGTGCGGGCTGCAGCTGGCGTAGCCGTCTTCTAGTGGACGCGCGCCAGCGCACCCACTGGTTGTAGCCTCCGAGCCTCCGGGCGACTCGAAGAGTCGTGCAGAGGTTTTTTGTTGTTGATGTAGCAAAAATGTTGTCGATGACGGCCGGCTGCGGGCTGCAGCCGGCGTGGTTGTCTTCCAGTGGGGGCGCGGCAGCGCACACATTGGGTGTAGCCTCCGAGCCTCCGGGCGACTTGAAGAGTCGTGCGGAGGCTTCTTGCTGTTGATGTAGCAAAAATGTTGCCGATGGCGGCCGGCTGCGGGCTGCAGCCGGCATAGCTGTTTTCCGGTGGCAGGCTCAAGCCGGACAAGACTCCAGCCGGCAGCCGGCATGCGATGGGCGTTTGCCGCGAAGATGATCGTGCAAGAGACAAAGTTAGCCAATGCAGATTTATCGAATATTTAACTTTGGCCGCGCAAGTTTCATGTGGGTGGAATATCGACTCGGTGTCGTATGAGCCCTTTGGGTCATTTCGTGTCCTCTCGGCTCTTTGGCTTTTTCTCTTGCTAGACGGATAGCTGTGATACAGCCTGTAGCTGAGACGAAGAGTGGGCCGTAGAGGGGAGTGCACAGTTCTCTAACCCCGGGAGCAGGCTCGACCGGGTAGAAATTTTATGAAGGAAACCGCTGGTTCGCCCAAGCCATTCCCCCCCCCCCCCCCCCCGGACGTTGTTCGCGAGGTGACCTCCAGCTTTTGCTCTTGCTAGCCAGATAGCCGCGATACGGTCTGTAGCTGAGAAGAAGAGTGGGCCTTTGATATCGTCGACGGTACTAACTCCGTCTGCAGGGAGAATGAATCGGGCCAAACGGCCAGCACTCGGGCCGAGACTAGCTGACGCCGACTGAGCAACAATGTAGCTAAAATGAATGCTGTGATGGCCCCCGAGTGTCGCTCAAGGTATTTTCTTTTGCACGCAGTGCGAGGATGCACAGACGGGAGCTCACATTGCTTTAGTGCCGACGAGGTTGTTGTTGTCGATGATGGCCGACGCGGCTTCCTGCGAGCGGAGCGCGCCAACACACTTAGTGGGTGTGACCGCTGAACCTTCGACGGTCGATGGCTGTGTCAGCCGAACAGGCCCGACGGCCAAACGTTAGAGCGGATGAGGTTCAGCGGTCGATGGCTGTGTCAGTCGAACAGGCCCGACGGCCAAACGTTAGAGCGGATGGGCGACCGGGTCGGAACAGTGTCGAAGTAGGCGGCGGACTGACCAGGCCGCGACAAGAGCGGGCCAGCCGACCGAGCGATGACGTTGACGGACATGCGCAAGTGGTCCCTCTTTTTATTTCTTGCGAGCTGCATTTTATGGTCTTCTCTCGATCAGTTTCTTTTTAGCCGGACCCGCACCTCATTGCCTTTTCTTTTCGCACCCCCCGCGGCCGGCAGGGGAGTGGGCGAGGCGCGACCCGCGTGGGAAGCAGGAGCGGGAGTCGGCCGGTGGCAGCCAGCGCTGGGGCGCGGCCGCAGCTGCCGGCTGCAAGGGCATCAACGGGAGCTGGCATGTGGCAGCTAGCGCCGGGGCGCGGCCGCAGCAGCCGGGGCGCTGCAGGGGGGCAGGGCGGCGAGCTAGTCAGGCGCGGGGGCACGTTGCTGGCGCGCGGGCGGAGGCGAGACGGAGTAAGGCGGGGCCGAGGCGAAGCCCGTAGGGTGCGCGTGCGCACGCGAGGGAATGACGACAGGTGGCCGTGGCAGGCAGCGGCTGAGGCCACGGTATCAGCGGCAGGACGTCATTGGGTGGAGGAGTCGAGGCGGACGGGGTCGGCTGTAGCAGGCGGAGCCGGCTGCGGGTGGCGTGGCAGCTGGGCGCGCTAGGCGCGGACGCGGCAGCCGGCCAGCGCGAGAGCAGGGCAGCACGGAGCCAGAGGCGCGGGCGGCGAAGCAACGCGTCGGGGCGTGCGCGTGGAGGCCCGGGAAGCAGCGCAGTGGTCGGGCTCGGCGGAGCCGGCGTGTGGATGCGGCGCAGGGGTCGGGCTCGGTGGAGCCGGCATGCGTGTAGAGCAGAAGGGGTACGGCGACCCGTAGCGCAGCGAGCACGCTGACGCGGGGCAGAGCTGGTGCGCACGCGGGAGGCCGAAGTGAGGCCCGCGGGCTCGTCGGCGGAGCGGGAACGCGGTGGGTCGGCGGCGACGAGTCGACGGAGGAGGCCGGAGTGGTGCACCAGTGCGGTTGGTGGAGCGGCGACCGGGGGGGCGGGTGGAGGCGGGGCCAAGCCAGCACACGGCAGCCGGCACGCGATCAAGTTGGAGTAGGCGCGTGCGGCCATGGAGCGGGAGGCAGCCAGGCAGGACGGCACGGACCCGGCCCGCGCACGCACACGATTGTGCGGTCGAGCCATGGCAGCAGACGGCCAACACTGGTGATGCAGCATGCTTGTACAGCCGGCCGACGCTGCACAGCCGGCCAGAACGTGGTAATGTGTTAGTAGCAAGCCTTGCTGCTGCGTGGAGACAATCCGGTTGATGTCTGCATTGTGTTTGGCTAGTATACGCATGCATTCATTCGGCCAAGGCTCATGCACGCATACGTATAAATCCGGCCATGTATGTCGAGCGCCTGAGTGGTGCAAAGGAGGTGGTGGTGAAGTTGAAGAAGGTCGCACGTGAGCGTGGAGGGGAGCGCGGTCGCCTCGGGGGCATGTCGTTGTCGGCCCCCCGAGCGCTACGTGAGAGACGGAAGTGACACCGCGGTGATGATGACTAAAAGGGTCCCGTCCGGACGGCGGTTCCAGCAGCAGCCCGCCCCACCGTGGGCGATAATTGTCATGGTATTTTGGACAGATGCGAGGGGTGGTTTAAATAGGTGAGCGCAAGGCCGCCGCGGAGATCCGAAACAGGTTGGGCAACATCACGCGGTGATTTACCTAGGTTCGGGACTCTCGTGTGGACGTAACACCCCTACTCCTGCATGTATGGTGTATATAAAGAGTATATGGTTGTACATGATGCTCCGTGAGCTGTCTCGAGGAAGAAAAAGGAGGCTGGGAGCTCTCCTCCTCTCCTGGAGAGTGGGGAAGGAGAGAATGAGGCAGGCAGGGAGAATCCTCCCCCTCCTGTGTGTATATGTTTCTCGCCATCTGCATCTGCAACGTCCCATCAGACAGGACGGGAGGACGCTGCAGCCTGCATCACAGCGCCCCAGTAGTCCAGTATGCATCACTGCGCCCCGGCGGCCCAGTTTGTGTCACTACACATCGGTCACCTAAAACAGTGAAGTTAGGCCAAGCGGGACCCCCACCCATTATGACCAACACTAGAGTTAGGCCACGTGGGCCACCCTTTGTCCCCTGGGCACCCCTTTATATGGTGGCCCATGGAGCCACCCCAGGGGCACCCGGAGATGGTCATAAACACATACACACACAGGAGGGGGGGTCTCCCTGGTGCCTCATTCTCTTGTTCCACACTCTCCAGGAGAGGAGGAGAGCTCCCAACCTCCTTCTTCTTCCTCCAGACAGCTAAAGGGGCACCATGTACAACCATATACTCTCTACATACACCACGCATGTAGGATTAGGGTTGTTACCTCCACATCAGGGTCCCGAACCTGGGTAAATCACCGTGTGCTGTTGCCCAACCCGTTCCGGTTCTCCACGGCGGCCTTGCTCTCACCTCTTTAAGCCACCCCCTATCATATGTCCCTAAAATACCACGACATTTAGCCCTACCATGTACTCTGTGAGGTTATCATAAGACTTATGCTTCTTATGGTTTTCTCATACTCGATGTCAAACTTCTCGTCTTCATCGTAGTAGTCGTGCTCCACATTGTCATCGTCAAATGGAATATTCTCGTCACAAGAATCAGTAGACCCGTTAGAATTTTTACCATAACAACATTCAAGTTATGAATGCGAATGACTTCAACATGATGTAATTGATGGTAACTAGTTGGGTGGCCCGTGCAATTGTTGGGCTAGACCTATGTGTTACAGTTTTGCCTTTTGTGTGCCCATTTCTTATTCTTACGGTGAACTTTGCATATGAGATGATATTTCATGATATTAGTTTATAGCCTTTTTCTTTATTTTCCACTACAATTCTATCCCTCAACCTCAATATTCTTATAATTTCTTACTATTTTTTGTGGGAAGATTGTGCGTAGCATTGCACTAGAGCATGAAGGAAAGGCCATGAATGGGCTACACCAAACATCTCTACTGAGTGTATTATTATTGGTGATGTCATTAATGTCCTAAAAATCATGTGGCTAATAATGAAATTAATGTCAATTTTTTCCATGCAACACCACCGACCATTAAACTAATTTCCATATTGCTTCCTCATCATATGTCATACTCCCTCCATTCCCGAATATAAGGTGTATTAGTTACCATGCAAGTCAAACTAGTCTATGATTGACCAAGATTACAAAATAAACTATCGACATCTACAACACAAAATAAAAAATATGAATCTATTTTCGTGGTGTATCTAGTGATACCAAGTTCGTACTGTACATATTGATATATTTTTCTATTAACATGGTGAAACATGCACATGTTTGACTTTTCGAAAAAACTACTACATCTTATATTTTGGAATGGAGGGAGTATATATTTGAGCACATAATATTTTCGAAAACTCTCCACTAAGAACTTTGGATTATTCGGGATATGTATAATCTCATATTTGATATTATTTTCATAGTTGAACATGTTATCAATTATTATTTAGGTCAATTCAATGATATAGTAGTAACAATAGAAAAACAGGAACATAATATAGGCTTAAAAATGCATGTCATTGAAAATTTATAGGGAAAATCTATATTGCAGCGGGCGCACCGTCGTGCTCCGGAGCGGCAGGTTGCGATCCCTTTGATGTTTGAAATTTAAAAAGTTTTATCTACAAAACCGTTAATTCAATCGATGATCCAATTTCATCATTGAATTTCTCGCGACGAGTTCTCCGAAACTAGATCCCTTGTCGACATGTTCTGTCAAGTATTTTTTTCCGTTTATACTTGCCACATTTTTTGATCCATTTGCCATATTATTAACCACTTATTTGTCTGAAAAAATAACTTAATTGACACTTTTTAATGTTGTTTCGTACAAAGGCTTGTAGCAGTTTTCATTGTACATGATATAAAAGCATGTCATAGGCTGTGTTTGCTAATTTAAATATTCCAACTTGTCATATTTATATACTACTTTGCCATAAAACTATTTCGTGTGCTTGTAAGTTTAACTATGTCGAGTTGTCATATTTACAAACGATGACCAAAAATAATAATTTGTGGTCACTGGTTTTAAATATGTTGAGTTGTCCTATTTTTTGCGCGTAATTGCCTAAAAAAGGTTGTTTGTGCTTGCCATTTTGATTATGTCGAGATGTCATATTTATACGCAATTTACAAAACATTGTCGATTAAGTTATTTTTTATCAGGCAAGTAAGTATTTATTAATATGACAAGTAAGTGCAACAAATGTGGTAAGTACGAAAGAAAAAAGTTGTCGAAACATGTCGAGATGGGATCTATTATTGAAGATTTCGTTGAAACAAAGTCAACGACAAAAACGGGTCATCGATTGAATTAATGGTTTAAGAGATAAACGTTTTTGAATTTCGGTCATTTAAAACTTACATGCAACGTTCAGGTGTAGATTTGAGGACTTTATTCATTTGTACTCCATCACAGGACATTAATTTACTATCGACCCTATAACTTTTTGAAGTATGCATACCTATGTGGCATCTGCATGCAGCTTCTTTTTATATTCTATGAGCTCGCAGTAAGACACGCTATCACAAGTGATTATTGATTAGTAGCCGCCGCACGGCAAGAAGAGGATGCGATGCCGCTACGTAGTTAAATCTATTTTTTTTTTTAGTCCATCTTGAAAATACTGTTTATGGAACTGAATGTATAATACACGTACTCGTAATACATGAGGTCTTTTGTGATATTATTTTCTAAAACAAAGGCAGAGTTGGTACGATAATGTAGACATATGACGTACATAGTAGCTAGGCGGGACATATGAAAGAATCAATTAGCATACCTGTTCACCTCTAGACAAATGCATACATGTGTCTTTGTGCTCGGCCCAAGATCGCATTTGCCCCTTCAACTGACTTGATCGTGCCGCCACCATCGTGGGTCTGTGACCATGCGGCTACAGCGCTGCGCTCTGTCCCGTGGCTAGCTCCATGTTGAATTGTTGTTATATAGTAGTTCCAAATCTTATAGACTGCCTAGTGGCAGTGGCGTGCGCCGGTGAGATCACAGGAAGCATGAGGTCGTCACGGGCCTTGGCCTCTTGCTTCCAGAACTTGGACGCCTACGTACGCACAAACAGGTATTCTAGTTTGAAATGACGCTATCTTTATTATTGGAAGGATCTGTCATCGTAATGGTTCGACCACCTTTGATACCTGCCTCGTTCGCAATCCGCCTTGTTCGATCCCCGCAAGCCCCCTTCCCTTCCACGGTTCCACCTTCGATCCAAAAAAAAAAGCACGAGAAAAACTGGAAAACCATCGTACGTTCCCATCTCCGTTCTAGAAAAAACTAAAACGAAACCAATGAATTGCTGGCCTTCTCTAGAGCATCTCCAATAGACATGCGGGTGCGCGGTGCGATTTTTTTTTGTGAGGTGCCAAAATAACATTTTAGCGCGCGCGTTTGATAGTTTTAGCAGAAGATATAAATTTTAGCGCTCCGTAGGTAGCGCTCCAACAGCGACGGTAAATATATAGCGTGGGCGTCCAACACAAACACATTTCGTACTCATACATAAAACCAAGAAGATCAAACATACACAAAATAAATTAACAATAAATAGTTTAATTATTATTCCAATTCAAATAAATGGTTCGTGAATAATACAATAAATAATTCATGGATAATACAACAAATAGTTCCTGAATAAATAGAACAAATAGTTTATTTTCAATACAATAAATAATTCATATATCAACTCGTATGTTGCTCATTCCATGACCACCACTCCTCAACTAGATCATTTTGAAGCTCATCGTGCGTTTCAACACGTCGAATGGAATGATAGGAGGCAACAAAGCGGGTCACTCTCACAGCGCTCCTCTGCACTCGCACGGGTCTTTCCATCAATTCATACTGAGAATAGTTTAAATCTTGTCCATCCTCATTCTCGATGTTCATGTTATGCATGATCACACAAGCATTCATGATGCACCAAAGGATCTTTTGATCCCAAAATCTTGTTGGTCCTCTCAATAGCAATCTTGGCTTGCAAAATTTTAAAAGCTTTGTCCACATCTTTTCTAGCTGCCGCTTGAGCATTGTGAAAATCAAGATTTTTCTTACCTTGTGGTGCCTTCAACGGCTTCACAAATATTTTCCACCTTGGGCAGGTGCCATCTGCAAGATAGCAGCCATAGTTGTACGTATCACCATTTGCTATAAAATCCACTCGTGAAGTTTCATCAATTGCAATATTAGCCATGAGCGGTGACCGTTGAATAACATTGATGTCACTGCAAGATCCTGGCATTTCAAAATAAATCATGTCAAATCCAAGTCTCATGATATGCCACTCCTTCAAGGATTATAGTGGAACCCTTTTTCTGTCCGTGGAATTATACATGTCATGCAGCAGGACAATTATTCCAACTCCAGTACATGCAATATATTAAACTATGCATACCTAGATGTTGGGGAACGTTGCATGGGAAACAAAAAATTTCTTACACACACGAAAGACCTATCATGGTGATGATCATCTACGAGAGGGAGATCGAATCCACATACCCTTGTAGACAGGTAAGGGGGAAGCGTTAAGAAACGCGGTTGATGTAGTGGTACGTCTTCTGATCCAAATCGTAGTCGTCCCACGATCCATCCCGATCTAGCGCCGAACGGACGGCCCCTCAGCGTTCAGCACACGTACAGCTTGACGATGATCTCCGCCTTCTTGATCCAGCAAGAGGGGGTGGAGAGGTAGATGAGTTCTCTGGTAGCGCGACGGCGTGACAGCGATGGTGGTGGAACTATTCCGTCAGGGCTTCTCCTAAGCACCTTCGAACAAGAGAGGAGGAGCTACGATCTAGAGAGAGGGCATCACGTGGCTGATTTGTGGTGTCTCAAAACCTTCGAAACCTCTAGTATACATAGGAGGAGGGAGAGGAGGCAGCCTTGGCCCCTACTCCAAGGAGAAGGGGTCGGCCAAACCAAGGAAGAGTCCACCTTCCCTCAAGCGAGGTGGACTACTTTGGGAGGACTCCTCCTTCCCTTCCTTTTAAAGGTCATTTACCTTTTATCTCTTCTCCCAGCCACATGGGCCTTTGAGATAGGCGTCAGCTAGCCCACCAGGGGCTGGTCCACCTCCTCTCACAGCCCATAAGGCTCTTGGGTCGTCACACCCCTCCCGATGGTCCTCCGACACCCTCCCAGCACTCCCGGTACAATACCGATGAGCCCGAAACTTTTCCGGTGACCAAAACATGACTTACTATATATCAATCTTCACCTCCGGACCACTCCAGAGCTCCTCGTGGCGTTCTTAATCTCATATGGGACTCCTAACAACCTCCGGCCACCAGCACCTATTACTCAAATATACTGAAACGTCATCGAACCTTATGTGTGCAAACCCTGCGGGTTCGAGAACTATGTAGACATGATCTAAGACACTCTTCGGTCAATATCCAATAGCGGGACCTGGATGCCCATATTGGATCCGACATATTCTACGAAGATCTTATCAGTTGAACCTCTATGTCAGGGATTCAGTTAATCCCGTATATCATTCCCTTTGTCCTTCGGTATGTTACATGCCCGAGATTCGGTCGGTATCCCAATACCTATTTCAATCTCGTTACCAACAAGTCTCTTTACTCATTCCGTAATACAAGATCCCGTGTTTAACTCTTCAGTCACATTGTTTGCAAGGCTTTTTTGTGATGTTATATTACCGAGTGGGCCCTGAGATACCTCTCTGTCACACGGAGTGAAAAATCCTAGTCTTCATCCATGCTAACTCAACTGACACCTTTGGAGCTACCTGTAGAGCACCGTTATAGTCACCCAGTTACGTTGCGACGTTTGATACACATAATGTATTCCTCCGGTGTTAGTGAGTTACATGATCTCTTGGTCATAGGAATGTATACTTGACATGTAGAAAACAATAGCAACAAAATTACACGATCACATACTATCTTTATAGTTTGGGTCTTGTCCATCATATCATTCTCCTAATGATGTGATCCCGTTATCAAGTGAAAAAACTTGTCCATTGCTATGAACTCTTAACCATCTTTGATCAACAAGCTAGTCAACTAGAGGCTTACTAGGGACAGTATTTTGTCTATGAATCCACACATGTATTTGTGTTTTCTCTCAATACAATTATAGCATGGATAATAAATGATTATCTTAAAACAGGAAACATAATAATAACTATTTTATTATTGCCTCTAGGGCATATTTCCAACAGTCTCCCACTTGCACTAGAGTCAATAATCTAGCATCACATCTCCATGTGATTTACAGTGTAACATATTTAACACCCATACAGTTCTGGTGTTAGCTCGTGGAAGAGGTTTAGTCAGCGGGTCTGCAAAATTCATATCCGTGAGCACTTCGCAAATATTTATGTCCTCCTCCTTGATGTAATCGCGGATAGTGTTGAAGCATTGTCTAATGTGTCTGGTACTCTTGTTAAACCTTGGTTCCTTGGCTAGAGAAATGGCACCAGTGTTGTCACAGAACAAATTTATTTGATCGAGTGCGCTCGGCACAACTCCAAGATCTATCCTAAACTGCTTCATCCACACACCCTCCTTAGCCGTCTGTGATGCTGCTATGTACTCCGCTTCGCATGTAGAATGAGCTACGACACTTTGCTTGGAACTGCACCAGCTTTGTGACTTAGAGTCATCTGGATTAGTGTCGAAGCTTGCATCAATGTAACCCTTTACAACGAGCTCTTCGTCACCTCCATAAACGAGAAACATTTCCTTAGTTCTTTTCAGGTACTTCAGAATATTCTTGACCGTTGTCGAGTGCTCCATTCCTGGATTACTTTGAAACCTTCCTGCCATACTTATGGCGAGGCTGACATCCGGTCGTGTGCACAACATTGCATACATGATAGAACCTATGGCTGAGGCATAGGAGACGAAACTCATCGTTTAATTATCTTCTGCACTCACCGGGCATTGAGTCTTACTCAACTTTATACCTTGTAACACAGGCAAGAACCCCTTCTTGGATTGTTCCATTTTGAACTTCTTGAAAATCTTATCAAGGTATGTTCTTTGTGAAAGTCCTATCAGGCGCCTTGATCTATCTCTATAGATCTTAATGCCCAATATGTAAGCAGCTTCTCCCAGGTCCTTCATTGAAAAACTTTTATTCAAGTAATCCTTTACGCTTTCAAAAAGTTCTATATTGTTTCCAATCAACAATATGTCAACCACATATAATATAGAAACGATATAGAGCTCCCACTCACGTTCTTATAAATACAAGCTTCTCCAAAAACTTGTATAAACCCGAACGCCTTGATCACCTCATCAAAGCGCTGATTCCAACTCCCAGATGCTTGCGCTAGACCATAAATGGATCGCTGGAGTTTGCATACTTTGTCAACATTCTATGGATCGACAAAACCTTCGGGTTTTGTCAGATACAACTCTTCCTTAAGAAACCCGTTAAGGAACGTCGTTTTGACATCCATCTGCCAGATTTCATAATCGAAAAATGAGCTATTGGTAACATGATTCGGACGGACTTAAGCATCGCTACGGGTGAGAATGTCTCATCGTAGTCAACTCCTTGAACTTGTGAAAAACCCTCTGCCACAAGTCGAGCTTTATAGATGGTCACATTACCGTCCGTGTCCGTCTTCTTCTTAAAGATCCATTTGTTCTGAATAGCCTTTCGTCCTTCAAGTAATACTTCCAATTCCATACTTTCTTTTCATACATAGATCCTATCTCGGATTTCATGGCCTCTAACCATTTGTTGGAATTTGGGCCCACCATTGCTTCTACATAGCTCCCAGGTTCATTGTTGTCTAACAACATGATTGATAAGACAGTATTTCCGTACCACTTAGGAGAAGTACGTACTCTTGTGGACCTACGAGGTTCGATCGCAACTTGATCCGAAGTTTCATGATCAACATCACTAGCTTACACTTCAACTGGTGAAGCTTTGATAGAAACTTCTTTCTACCCTACGCCACCAACTTGTTGAAGCAAAGGTTCCACAACCTCATCAAGTTCTATGTTCCTCCCACTCAATTCTTTCGAGAGAAACTCTTTCTCAAGAAAAGCTCCGTTCTTAGCGACAAACACTTTGCCCTCGGATGTGAGATAGAAAGTATACCCAACTATCTCTTTCAGGTAACCTATGAATAAACACTTTTCCGCTTTGGGTTCCAGCTTTTCAGGCTGAATCTTTTTGACATAAGCATCACATCCCCAAACTTTAAGAAATGACAACTTTGGCTTCTTGCCATACCATAGTTCATATGGTGTCATCTCAACGGATTTTGATGGTGCCCTATTTAAAGTGAATGCAACTGTCTCCAATGCATAGCCCCAAAATGATAATGGCAAATCGGTAAGAGACATCATAGAATGCACCATATCTAATAAAGTACGATTACAACGTTCGGACACACCATTGCGCTTTTGTGTTCCACGCGGTGTAAACTATGAAACAATTCCACATTGTCTTAAGTGACCACCAAACTCGTAATTCAGATACTCACCTCCTCGGTCAGATCGCAGAAATTTGATCCTCTTGCTATGATGATTTTCAACTTCACTCTGAAATTGCTTGAACTTTTCAAACGTTTCAGACTTGTGCTTCATTAAGTAAATATAACCATATATACTCAAATCATCAGTGAAGGTGAGAAAATAACGATACCCGCCGCGCGCCTCTATGGTCATTGGTCCGCACACATCAGTATGTACGATCTCCAACAAGTCACTTGCACACTCCATTGTTCCACAGAACGGAGTCTTAGTCATCTTGCCCATGAGGCATGGTTCACACGTGTCAAGTGATTCAAAATCAAGTGAATCCAAAAGTCCATCAGCATGGAGTTTCTTCATGCGCTTTACACCAATATGACCTAAGCGGCAGTGCGAGAAGAAAGTGTCGTTATCATTATTAACTCTACATCTTTTGGTCTCAATGTTATGTATATGTGTATCATCAAGATTCAACATGAATAAACCCCTCACATTGGGTGCATGACCATAAAATATATTACTCATATAAATAGAACAACCATTATTCTCTAACTTAAATGAGTAACCGTCTCACAATAAACAAGATCCAGATATAATGTTCATGCTCAACGCAAGCACTAAATAACAATTATTTAAGTTCATCACTAATCTTGATGGTAACTGAAGTGGGATTGTGCCGCCGGTGATCGCATCAACCTTGGTACCATTTCCTACGCGCATCGTCACTTCCTCCTTCGCGAGTCTTCTTATATTCCGCAGTTCCTGTTTCGAGTTGCAAATGTGACCAACAGTACCGGTATCAAATACCAAGGCACTACTATGAGAGCTGGTGAAGAACACATCAATAACATGTATATCAAATATACCTTGTTTGGCGTTGGCCGCCTTCTTATCGGCCACATACTTGGGGTAGTTTCGCTTCGAGTGACTATTCCCCTTGAAATAATAACACTCAGTTTCTCGCTTGGGTTCAGCCTTGGGTTTCTTTGTCGGAGGGGCAACAGCTTTGCCACTCTTCTTGGAGTTACCCTTCTTGCCCTTGCCGTTTTTCTTGAAACTAGTGGTCTTATTGACCATCAACACTTGATGTTCTTTCTGGATTTCTGACTCAGCGACTTTCAGCATCGCAAACAGCTCAGCGAGTGACTTATTCATCCCTTGCATGTTATAGTTCAACACGAAGCTCTTATAGCTAGGTGGCAGTGACTGAAGAACTCTATCAGTGACAGCTTCTTACGGGAGAGCAATCCCCAGCTCAGCTAGATGGTTAGAGTACCCTGACATTCTGAGCACGTGTTCACTTACACACGGGTTCTCCTCCATTTTGCTAGCATAGAACTTATCGGAGGTCTCATACCTCCCGATCCGGGCATTCTTCTAAAATATAAACTTAAATTCCTGTAACATCTCATATGCTCCATGACATTCAAAACGTCTTTGAAGTCCCGGTTCTAAGCCATACAAAACTGCACATTGAACTAGTGAGTAGTCATCCGTATGCGACTGCCAAGCGTTCAAAACGTCTTGGGTCACAGTAGCGGGTGGTTCATCTCCTAGCGCTGCATCAAGGACATATTGCTTTTGGCCAGCCGTGAGGATAAGCCTCATATTACGAGCCCAGTCAACAAAGTTGCTTCCATCATCTTTTAGTTTATCTTTCTCTAGGAACGTGTTTGAATTCAGGGTTGCTACTGCGCGAACCATTGAACTACAACATAAAATTTTGCAAACATTACTTAGACTATGTTTAATATAATTGAGTTTAGCTAATCATATTACTAATAACTCCCACTCAAATTGACATCCCTCTAGTCTTTCGAGTGTCGCATGATCCAAATTCACTAACTCAAGTCCGATCATCACATGAGTTGAGTATAGTTTCAGTGGTGAACATCTCCATGTTGATCATATCAACTATATGATTCATGCTCGACCTTTCCACTGTTAGGAAAAGGCTTGCTAATGGCGCACCCATTTTTGCTACTAATGGCGCACTATAGGTGCGCCACTAGCATCACGCCATTAGATTTTTTACTAATGGCGCACCAGGCAGTGCACCATTAGTATTGCTCATGGTGCGCCATTAGTATCTGGTATACTAATGGCGCACCAAGAAGTGCGCCATTAGTATAGCTCCTGGTGCGCCATTAGTATCTGGTATACTAATGGCGCACCAAGAGGTGCTCCATTAGTATAGCTTATGGTGCGCCATTAGTATGCCTCCCAGGGCCATATTTACCCATGTGCTCTGGCTTACTAATGGCGCACTAGTTGACGATGCGCCACTAGTGTGCTTTTGAAGTGCGCCACTAAAGTGCTGAGTGGTGCGCCACTAGTATGAATATTAGGTATTTATTTTATTTTTTCTGATATTTGCACAGGTTACAAAACATACTAGATCATGAAAGGCGCGCGTTGCCGCGCCCATACATTTTAAAAATGGATTGATAGGATATTTGTAAATATATAGAAACAAAACATGTAGACAGATTTGTAAAAATTTTGGTCGGTAGCAGCCAAGGAGTGCAGTAGTTGAGCAGTAGGTCCCTAGAAAGAAGGCCTATACACTATCACATTATGAAGAACTATCTGTCAAAGGATCATAGTAGTGTCCGCCACTCTGTGCAAACAACCATGCCCTGAACGTAAAGCTTCTTTACAAACTCTGGAGAAGGCGGGCCCTGCTCTTCGGTGTCGGCGGCTTGGTGTGTGAAGGATGCAGTGGCCGCCCCCTCCCCTCCCGTCATGCAAGTTTGGAGAAGGCATGCTTGCTCTTCGGTGTCGGCGGCGGACAACTTCGTCAAGGCCGTCGTGCTTGTCGTTGTTGTGGAGCAGCCAGTGGCCGTTATCCGCGTGAGCAAGAAAAGTTGCCCTTTGGCGCAGATCTGCTCTTGGGAGGAATTGAACCAGGGGCAGCTACACAGAGAGGAGAATAAAATAAATCTTAAGAGCAATTTGATTCAACAAACATTATTAAGAGCTATAAATCTCAATCAAGCAGGAGCCTTCAACTGTAGAAGCAGAGCGATTAAACTCGCACGTACTTTTAAAGAAATATAAAGAAGAGAATGGCTTGAAGATAAAAGTAATTGGGGCATTAATATATGGCACTGCAATCTTTTCTTCATCGGGGCACTGCTTGCTCGAGCCAGATTGCAAAAACAAAGCTACTCAACATGACAACAGTACACCCAGTTTTTAAAAGTTTTCAGTTTGGCAAGTGGCAACAACGAGAGCAGACAGCCAAACAAGTGTAGATCAGATTAAGTAGTATATTTGCAAAACAAAGCACACTAAATGATTGTACACGGCACAGACAGCTGGTGCATTTCATTTCCTGGTCTAATTTTATTTGCTGAGTGCAAGTAAATGACACAAAATGACCAAATCAGCAGTCGGCAGTCAATGTGTATTTTGTTTAAAACACCCAGCAATCCAGTACTAATAGTAGTTGCACTAAAAAAGAAGGAATGCTAGCAGGCAGGTGGCAATTAAACAAAGTTAACGAAACTGGACAGGGACAAGTATTGATTTATAACAGGCTTACTATGAACAAAACGCTGGCATACTATAAATAGAAGATGGTACCTTAAGGCGGCTCCCATGATCATGGGTAGCGCGCTGAGCTGAAAAGCGCGGCGCCGGCCGATTCCGTCGGCGACGGAGCCGCTGAACAGGCATGCGACGAACGCTCCCCCCAGGCATATGCTGACCACGAGCCCTGCATCCCTCCACAGTGAATCCAGGAGATCGTAAAGAACTACAGGTCTCCAACATGGCCTACTTATGTTCCACTATCAGAAACCTATCGAATATGTTGCTAAATTTCATCTTTATGGTAACGAAACCTTTGTGCACACGACTATGTTCAACAAATGTAGAGGAGAAAAACACTGGTGTTTGTCACACTTTTTCATTCATGGCTTTGTTTTTCGTGGGTTTCCCGTGGCAACGCACGGGCATTAAACTAGTACCTGGGTGCTGGGGAGAGCTGTACCAGGTTCCAGATTGTTGTAAATACGCGGCTCGTACCTGAAAGGGAAGTGTGGATTCCATCTATGAAGAAAGAAACCCCGAGGACAGGTATCATCCTGGCAATATAAGTCACCACTTCCTCCTCGTTGCTGTACATGTAACCCCAAGACTTGCATAGCAAAATCATTGTGATAGAGATCACTGAGCCTGCAAACAGGGCCATGCATATGACAACTATGGTTGCCAGCCTCGCTACCTGAGGCCTACCGGCACCAAGTTCATTGGAAACGCGTGTGCTGCATTGCAAATGCAGGAAAAAATGAGACAACAATCATCATATATACATCATTTAACATTATGTTTGTGAGTTTTACGGCACCTTATGGCTGCACAGAGACCGGACGTCACGGTAAACATGAGAGCGCCGGTGTTAAGACTGCAGAATTCGACAACACACAACTTAGAATAGAACAAAAGGGAAAAAATAAAAATTGGTAAACTGTGTATTGCAAAAGTTTGTATTGATTTGATTACCATATCGACAATACAGAGGTTTCAAGCTTAGGATTGGGCAAAAGGCCAGACAGCAGCACAAGCAATACAAACGACCACCATTCCAAGCTGCAAATTTGAAAAAAAAGAAATTTGTCATTTTAGAAATCAAACCATCATTGCCGAGGGGACTTGCTCACGATTTCTCCTCACCAAACCATCATTGCTGAGGGGACGGTGAGCTCCGCGAACTGGCGCAACTCCTTGAAGGCGAAGGCCTCCATGGAGAAGCCAGTCCACGTCCTCCTGCAGGCACCGGACAGCCTCATGTACAGGCACAGTATGGCTAGGTTCGTGGAGTATGAGACGGCGCTGGCCAGCGCCGCACCTTTGCTCCCCAGGCCCACCTTGTGCACCAGCACCTAGCACACCCAGTACCAGGTTCGAGAGCTGTACCAGGGGACCTGGAGGGGGATGCGGCAGGACCAAGGGTGCGGAAAAGGAGGGACGTCGCAGAGGTGAAGGCGCGGAGGGGGTTACCCGCGGCATCGACGGAGGACATGCGCCGGCGGCGGCCGAGCCCTGTCTGGATCTCGCCGCCACGAGGGAGCTCTGCACCTAACCCTAGGTCGCCAGGCCCCCCTTGGGCCATGGGGACGAGCGGGAGAGGGACGGAGGGGGGAGGAGAAGGGAAGGAGACTAACCCAGGGGCCGCGCGGGGAGGTACCCGACGCCGTCGAGGAGCGCGTCCGACGAGTCTCGCCGCCGACGAGGCGGCCGCCGATGGGAGGGAGAGCAGGAGAAGGGGAGGGATACGGGGGAGAGCGAGCTCGACTTGGTCGATACGGGCACAGGGGCCACGCGGGGACTGGCATGGGATTTTAGCGGGGGTGATAGCAATGGCGCATCCCCAAGGGTGCGCCATTAGTAAAAACAATTAGCAATGGCGCATCACCTACAAATGCGCCATTAGTAACCCTGGTTACTAATGGCGCACCAGCTTGTGGTGCGCCATTAGTAGTTCTGCAAAAAAAAGTAGTGGCGCACCACCTACATATGCGCCATTAGTAATCCTGGTTACTAATGGCGCACTAGCTATAGTGCGCCATTAGTAGTTTGCAAAAAAAAACCAATTTTTTTTATAGTAGTGGCGCACTACCAACAGATGCGCCATTAGTAACCCTGGTTACTAATGGTGCACCAGCTGCTGGTGCGCCATTAGTAGTTTTGCAAAAAAAATAAAAATAAAAAAATATAGTAGTGGCGCACCGAGTGTGTGGTGCGTCATTAGTGTCCATCACACAAATGGCACACCTCACATGGTGCGCCACTACTATATAGTAGTGGCGCACTGCTTGTGTGATGCGCCATTAGTATCTATATCATCTATAGCCCTTTTCCTAGTAGTGTTCGGTCTCTTGTGCTCCGAGGCCATGTCTATACATGCTAGGCTCGTCAAGTTTAACCCGAGCGATCCACGTATGCAACTGTTTTGCACATATTGTATGTGAACGTTGAGTTTATGACACCCGATCATCACGTGGTGTCTCAAAATGACGAACTATCGCAACAACGCGCAGTCGGGGAGAACACAATTTATCTTGAAATTTTAGTGAGAGATCACCTTATAATGCTATCGTGTCCTAAGCAAAATAAGGTGCATAAAAGGATTAACATCACATGCAAATCTTAAGTGACATGATATGGCCATGAACTTGTGCTTCTTGATCTCCATCACCAAAGCACCGGCATGATCTCCATCGTCACCAGCGCCACACCATGATCTCCATCATCGTGCTTCCATTGAGGTTGTCGCGCTATCTATGTTGTTACTACTAAAGCTACTGTCTAGCGATATAGAAAGAGCATCTGCAAGCGCAAAAATAAATTTAAACACAACCCTATGGCTCCTACCAGTTGCCGTAGCATCGACGTGCAAGTCGATATTTAACTATTACAACATGATCATCTCATACATCCAATATATCATATCATGTCTTTGGCCATATCACATCTCATGCATACCCTGCAAAAACAAGTTAGACGTCCTCTAAATTGTTGTTGCAAATTTTACGTGGCTGCTATGGGTATCTAGTATGATCGCATCTTACTTACGCAAAGCCACAACGGTGATGCGCAAATTTCTATTTAACCTTCTCTAAGGACTGCCTCGGTAAAATCCAATTCAACTAAAGTTGAAGAAACAGACACCCGCGAGTCATCTTTAGGCAACAAGTTGCATGTTAGTCAATGAAACCGATCTCTCGTAAGCGTACGAGTAAAGTTGGTCCGGGCCACTTCAATCCAACAATACCGTCGAATCAAGAAAATACTAAGGAGGGAAGAAAATTTAACATCAATGCCCACAAACTCTTTTGTGTTCTACTCGAGATATCATCTACACATGAACCTAATTCTAATACCACTATTGGGGAACGTTGCATGGGAAAGAAATTTTTTCCTACGCACACGAAAGACCTATCATGGTGATGATCATCTATGAGAGGGAGATCAGATGCACATATCCTTGTAGATCGCTAAGCGGGAAGCGTTAAGAAACGTGGTTGATGTAGTGGCACGTCTTCGCGATCCAAATCGGAGCCGTCCCATGATCCTTCCCAATCTAGCGCCGAACGGACGGCCCCTCTGCATTCCGCACACGTACAACTCAACGATGATCTCCACCTTCTTGATCCAGCAAGAGGGCCGGAGAGGTAGATGAGTTCTGTGGCAGCGCGACGGCGTGACGGAGATGGTGGTGGAACTATTCCGACAGGGCTTCGACTAAGCACCGTCGAACTAGAGAGGAGGAGTTACGATCTAGAGATAGGGCAGCACGGCTGATTTGTTGTGTCTCAAAACCCTCAAAACCTCTAGTATATATTTGAGGTGGGAGAGGAGGCAGCCTTGGCCCCTACTCCAAGGAGAAGGGGTCGGCCAAACCAAGGAAGAGTCCACATTCCCTCAAGGGAGGTGGACTACTTTGGATGACTCCTCCTTCCCTTGCTTTTAAAGGTCTTTTACCTTTTATCTCTGCTCCCAGCTGCATGGGCCTTTGAGAGAGGTTTCGTCCAGCCCACCAGGGGCTGGTCCACCTCCTCTCACATCCCAAAAGGCTCTTGGGTCGTCACACCTCTCCTGATGGTCCCCCACCACCCTCCCGACACTCCCGGTACACTACCGATGAGCCCGAAACTTTTCCGGTGACCAAAACAGGACTTCCTATATATCAATCTTTACTCTAGAGCTCCTCGTGATGTCCTGGATCTCATCCGGGACTCCGAACAACCTTGGTCCACCAGCACCTATAAGTCAGCTATACCGACACGTCATCAAACCTTAAGTGTGCAGACCCTGCAGGTTTGATAGCTACGTAGACATGACCTGAGACACACTCTCCGGTCAATATCCAATAGCGGGACCTGGATGCCCATATTGGTATTGGAAATATGCTCTAGAGGCAATGGTAAAACAGTTATTATTATATTTCTTTTTTCAAGATAATCGTTTATTATCCATGCTATAATTGTATTGAATGAAAACATAGATACATGTGTGGATACATAGACAAAAGAATGTCCCTAGGAAGCCTCTATTTGGTTAGCCAGTTGATCAAGGATAGTCAAACAATGATCACATCATTAGGAGAATAATGTGATGGACTAGACCCAAACAATGAACGTAGCATGTGATCGTGTCATTTTGTTGCTATTGTTTTCTACGTGTCAAGTATTTAATCCTATGAGCATGAGATCATATAACTCACTGGCACCGGAGGAATACCTTGTGTGTATCAAACGTCGCAACATAACTGGGTGACTATAAAGGTGCTATGCAGGTATCTCCGAAGGTGTCCGTTGAGTTAGTATGGATCAAGACTGGGATTTGTCACTCCGTGTGACGGAGAGGTATCTCGGGGCCCACTCGATAATACAACATCACAAACAAGCCTTGTAAGCAATGTGACTAAGTGTAAGTCACGGGATCTTGTATTACGAAACGAGTAAAGGGACTTGCCAGTAACGAGAATGAAATAGATATGCGGTTACCGACGATCGTATCTCGGGCAAGTAACATACCGAAGGACAAAGGGAATGACATACGGGATTATATGAATCCTTGGCGCAGAGGTTCAACCGATAATATCTTCGGAGAATGTCTAGGATCCAATATGGGCATCCAGGTCCCACTATTGTATATTTACCACGGAGTGTCTCGTGTCATGTCTACATAGTCCTCGAACCCGCAGGGTCTGCACACTTAAGGTTCGATGATGTTTTAGTATAATGAGTTATATGTGTGGTTACCAAATGTTGTTCAGAGTCCCGGAGGAGATCATGGATGTCACGAGGGTTTCCATAATGGTCCGGCAACGAAGATTAGTATATAGGATGGTTTCATTTGGTCGCCGGAAAGTTTCGGGCATTTCCGACACTGTACCGGGAGTGACGAATGGGTTCAGGGTGTTCACCGGGAGGGGCCCACCCACCCGAGAGTGAGCCGAATAGCCTTAGGGTGGCGCACCAACCCTTAGTGGGCTGGTGGAGCCAGCCCAAGAGGGTTATAGCGAACAAGTGAAAAAACCAAAGGAAAGAAAGAAAAAAAAAGAGGCAGGTGTGAAGGAAGAGGAGGACTCGTCCTTCCCAAACCGAATTGGAGGAGGAGTCCTCCTCTCCACTTCGGCTGGCGCACCCTTGGGGCCCTTGTGCCCCAAGGCTAGCCCCTCCCCTCCTCCTATATATACTGGTGGTTTTTAGGGGTTTTCAGACACAACTTTGCCACGTGCAACTCAAACCTATTCCACATAGTTTTGCCTCTAGATCAGATTTCTGTGGATCTCGGGTGGAGCCCTGCAGGAGTAGATCATCACCACCACCGGAGCGCCGTCACACTGCCGGAGAACTCCTCTACTTCTCCGTCTCTCTTGGTGGATCAATAAGGTCGAGATCGTCATCGAGCTGTACATGTGTTGAACGCGGAGGTGACGTCCGTTCGGTGCTAGATCGGAATGGATCGTTCGACGACGGTGATTTGAATCACGCAGCTGTAACACTACATCAACCGCGTTTCTTAAGGCTTCCCGCTTAGAGATCTACACTGGTACGTAGATCTAATCTCCTCTCGTAGATGGACATCACCATGATAGGTCTTCGTGTGCGTAGGAAATTTTTTATTTCCCATGCAACGTTCCCCAACAGTGTCATCATGAGCTAGGTTCATGCCTTGATGTTATCTCGAGTAGAACACAAAAGGTTTTGTGGACGCTGATGTTCGATTTGCTTCCTTCCTTAGCCTTTTCTCGATTTGGCGATATTTTTGGATTGAAGCGGCCCACACCGACATTACTCGTTTGCTTACGAGAGACTAGTTTCATCGACTAACATGCAACTTGTTGCATAAAGATGACTCGCGGGTGCCTGTTTCTTCAACTTTAGTTGAATTTGTTTTGACCAAGGCGGTCCTTGGAGAGAGGTTAAATAGCAATTTGCACATCTCCGTTGTGGTTTTCGCGTAAGTAAGATGCGATCATACTAGATACCCATAGCAGCCACGTAAAACATGCACCAACAAATTATAGGACGTCTAACTTGTTTTTGCAGGGTATGCTTGTGATATGATATGGCCAATGACGTGATGTGATATATTGGATGTATGAGGTGACCATGTTGTAATAGTTAATATTGAGTTGCACATCGATGCTACGGCAACCGACAGGAGCCATAGGGTTGTCTTTAAACTAACGTTTTCTGTTTGCAGATGCGTTTAATATATTGCTAGGTCGTAGCTTTAGTAGTAATAGCATAGATAGCACAACAACCTCGATGGCGGCACGATGATGGACATCATGATGATGGAGATCATGGTGTGGCGCCGGTGACAAGTAGATCATGCCGGTGCTTTGGTGATGTAGATCAAGAAGCACAAGATGATGGCCATATCATGTCACTTATGAATTGCATGTGATGTTAATCCTTTTATGCACCTTATTTTGCTTAGAGCGATGGTAGAATTATAAGGTGATCTCTCACTTAAATTTCAAGATGAAATTGTGTTCTCCCCGACTGTGCACCGTTGCGACAGTTCGTCGTTTCGAGACACCACGTGATGATCGGGTCTGGTAGACTCAACGTTCACATATAACGGGTGCAAAACAGTTGCACACGCGGAACACTCGGGTTAAACTTGATGAGCCTACCATGTGCAGACATGGTCTCGAAACACATGAGACCGAAATGTCGAGCATGAATCGTATAGTTGATATGATTAGCATAGAGATTCTTTCCACTGAAACTATTCTTAACTCACGTGATGATCGGACTTTAATTAGTGAATTTGGATCATGTACCACTCAAATGTCTAGAGAGATGTATTTTTTGAGTGGGAGTTTATCATTAATTTGATTAGTTAAACTCTAATTATCTTAAACATAGTCTAAGTCCACTTTGCAATATTTGTGTTGTAGATCAATGGCTGACGCAGTAGTCACCCTGAATTTTAATACATTCCTAGAGAAAGCTAAGTTGAAAGATGATGGAAGCAACTTTGTAGACTAGGCTCGTAATCTAAAGCTGCTCCTACAAGCTGGGAAGAAGGATTATGTCCTTAATGCTGCGCTAGCAGAAGAACCAGCTGATACGTCTAGCCAAGATGTTTTGAACGTTTGGTTAACACGTAAGGAGGACTACTCAGTATTTCAATGTGCAGTCTTGTATGGCTTAGAGACGGGACTTCAACGTTGCTTTGAGCGTCATGGAGCATATGAGATGTTCTAGGAGTTAAAGTTTATCTTTCAGAAGAACGCCCGAATCGAGAGGTATGAGACCTCCGATAAATTCTATGCTTGCAAGATGGAGGAGAATTCGTCTGTCAGTGAACATGTGCTCAAAATGTCTGGGTACTCAAGTCATCTAGCTGAGCGGGGGATTGAACTCCCGCAAGAGGCTATCACTAACAGAATTCTTCAATCACTGCCACCTAGCTATAAGAGCTTTGTGTTGAACTATAACATGCAAGGGATGAAGAAGTCAGTCGGCGAGTTATTCGCGATGCTGAAAGTCGCAGAGTCAGAACTCCGTAAAGAGCATCAAGTGCTGATGGTCAATAAGACCACTGGTTTCAAAAGAAACGGCAAAGGCAAGAAGGGTAACTCAAAGCAGAGCGGCAAGCCTGTTGCCAATCCAACAAAGAAACCCAAGGCTGGACCTAAGCCTGAAATAGAGTGTTATTATTGCAAGGGACTGGGTCACTGGAAGCGTTACTGCCCCAAGTATTTGGTTGATAAGAAGGCGGCCAAGGAAAAATCAGGTATATTTGATATACATGTTATTGATGTGTACTTAACCAACACTCGTAGTAGTGCCTGGGTATTCGATTCCGGTTTCGTTGCTCATATTTGCAACTCTAAACAGGAACTGCGGAATAAACGAAGGCTGGCGAAGGATGAAGTGACGATGCGCGTGGGAAATGGTTCCAAGGTTGATGCAATCGCCGTCGGCACAGTCTCACTTCAGTTACGATCAGGATTAGTTATGGACTTAAATAATTGTTATTTAGTGCGTGTGTTAAGCATGAACATTATATCTGGATCTTGTTTATTGCAAGACGGTTACTCGTTTAAGGCAGAGAATAATGGTTGTTCTATTTCTATGAGTAATATCTTTTATGGTCATGCACCCATTGTGATAGGATTGTTCATATTGAATCTTGATAGGGATGATACACATATACATAACATTGAGACCAAAATATGTAGAGTTAACAATGATAGCGCCATGTTTTTGTGGCACTGCCGCTTAGGTCATATTGGTGTAAAGCGCATAAGAAACTCCATTCCAATGGGCTTTTGGAGTCACTTCATTTTGAATCACTTGGCACCCGCGAACCATGCCTCATGGGCAAGATGACTAAGACACCGTTCTCCCGAACAATGGATCATGCAAGTGACTTGTTGGAAATCATACATACCGATGTGTGCGGTCCGATGAGTGTGGAGGCGCGCGGCGGATATCGTTATTTTCTCACCTTCACTGACGATTTGAGTAGGTATGGATATATCTACTTGATGAAGCACAAGTCTGAAACGTTTGAGAAGTTCAAGCAATTCAGATTGAAGTTGAAAATCATCATAACAAGAAGATCAAGTTCCTATGCTTTGATCGTGGGGGTGAGTATTTGAGTTTTGAGTTTTGTGCTCACTTAAGACAATGTGGAATTGTTTCACAGTTGACACCGCCTGGAACACCACAACATAATGGTGTGTCCGAACGTCGTAATCGTACTTTGTTAGAAATGGTGCGATCTATGATGTCTCTTACCAATTTGCGTTATCGTTTTGGGGTTATGCATTAGGGCCAGCTGCATTCACTTTAAATAGGGCACCATCAAAATCCGTTAAGATGACACCATACGAGCTATGGTATGGCAAAAGACCGAAGTTGTGGTTTCTTAAAGTTTGGGGATGTGATGCTTATGTCAAAAAGCTTCAGCCTGAAAAGCTGGTACCCAAAGCGGAAAAGAGCGTCTTCATAGGTTACCCAAAGGAGACAGTTGGGTACACCTTCTATCTCAAATCCGAGGGCAAAATATTTGTTGCTAAGAACGGAGCTTTTCTTGAGAATAAGTTTCTCTCAGAAGAATTGAGTGGGAGGAAGATAGAACTTGATGAGGTTGTCGAACCTCTAATCCCTCTAAATAGGGGCGCAGGGCAAGGGGAAACCTTTGTCGAAGCGACACCGGTTAAGGAGGAAGTTAATGGTGATGATCATGAAACTTTGGATCTAGTTTCTATCGAAACTCGCAGGTCAACAAGATCACGTACTACTCCTGAGTGGTATGGTAATCTTGTCTTATCAATCATGTTGTTGACAACAATGAACCTACGAATTATGAAAAAGCAATGGTGGGCCCGGATTCCAACAGATGGGTGGAGGCCATGAAGTCCGAGATAGGATCTATGTATGAAAACAAAGTGTGGACTTTGGAGGTATCACCTGAAGGCCACAAGGCTATTTAGAACAAATGGATCTTTAAGAAGAAGACGGACGCGGACGGTAATGTGACCGTCTATAAAGCTCGACCTGTGGCAAAGGGTTTTTCACAAGTTCAAGGAGTTGACTACAATGAGACGTTCTCACCGGTAGAGATGCTTAAGTCTGTCCGAATCATGTTAGCAATAGCTGAATTTTTCGATTATGAAATCTGGCAGATGGATGTCAAAACGGCGTTCCTTAACAGTTTTCTTAAGGAAGAGTTGTGTATGATGCAACCCGAAGGTTTTGTCGATCCAAAGAATGTTAACAAAGTATGCAAGCTCCAGTGATCCATTTACGGACTAGTGCAAGCATCTCGGAGTTGGAACAAGCACTTTGATGAGGTGATCAAAGCATTTGGGTTTATACAAGTGGTTGGAGAATCTTGTATTTACTAGAAAGTGAGTGGGAGCTCTGTGGAGTTTCTAATATTATATGTGGATGCCATATTGCTGATTGGAAACAACGTGGAGTTTTTGGAGAGCGTAAAGGATTACTTGAATAAAAGTTTCTCTATGAAGGACCTAGGAGAAGGTGCTTACATTCTAGGCATTAAGATCTATAGGGATAGATCGAGACGCCTGATAGGACTTTCACAAAGCACATACCTTGATAAAGTTTTGAAGAAGTTCAAAATGGAACAGTCCAAGAAGGGGTTCTTGCCAGTGTTACAAGGTATAAAAGTAAGTAAGACTCGGTGCCTAGCAACTGTGGAAGATAGAGAACAAATGAGTTCCGTCCCCTATGCTTCAGCCATAGGTTCTATCATGTATGCAATGATGTGCACTAGACCGGACGTCAGCTTGGCCATAAGTATGGCAGTCAGGTTTCAAAGTAATCCAGGAGTGGATCACTGGTCGATGGTCAAGAATATAATAAAGTACCTGAAAAGGACTAAGGAAATGTTTCTCATTTATGGAGGTGACGAAGAGCTCGTCGTAAAGGGTTACATCGACGCAATCTTTGACACTGATCCGGATGACTCTAAGTCTCAAACTGGATACGTATTTATTCTTAATGGGGGCGCAGTAGGCTGGTGCAGTTCCAAGCAAAGGGTTGTAGTAGATTCTACATGAGAAGCGGAGTACATGGATGCCTCGGAGGCAGCTAAGGAGGGTGTCTGGATGAAAAAGTTCATGAGGGATCTTGGAGTTGTGCCGAGCGCAATAAATCCAATAACTCTGTTCAGTGACAACACATCTGCCATTGGTTTAGCAAAGGAACCAAGGTTTCACAAGAAGATCAGGCACATCAAACGACGCTTCAACCTCATCCGCGACTACGTCGAAGGAGAGGACGTAAATATTTGCAAAGTACACACGGATCTGAATGTAGGAGATCCGCTGACTAAACATCTTCCACGGGCAAAACATGATTAACACCAGAACTCTATGGGTGCTAGATTTATTACAATGTAAATCACATGGCGATGTGAGGAATAGATTATTGACTCTAGTGCAAGTGGGAGACTGTTGGAAATATGCCCTAAAGGCAATGATAAAATATTTATTATTATATTTCCTGTTTCAAGATAATTGTTTATTATACATGCTATAATTGTATTGAATGAAAACATAGATACATGTGTGGATGCATAGTTAAAAAATAATGTCCCTAACAAGCCTCTAGTTGTCTAGCCAGTTGATCAAGGATAGTCAAGGTTTTTTTGACTATATGCAACTGTTGTCACTTGATAACTGGACCACATCATTAGGAGAATCATGTGTTGGACTAGACCCAAACATTGAACGTAGCATGTGATCGTGTCATTTTGTTGCATTGTTTTTTGCGTGTCAAGTATTTATTCCTATGACCATGAGATCATATAACTCACTGGCACCGGAGGAGTACCTTGTGTGTATCAAACGTCGCAACATAACTCGGTGACTATAAAGGTGCTCTACAGGTATCTCCGAAGGTGTCCGTTGAGTTAGTATGGACCAAGACTGGGATTTGTCACTCCGTGTGACGGAGAGGTATCTCGGGGCCCACTCGATAATACAACATCACAAACAAGCCTTGCAAGCAATGTGACTAAGTGTAAGTCATGTGATCTTGTATTACGGAATGAGTAAAGAGACTTGCCGGTAACGAGGTTGAAATAGTTATGCGGATACCGACGATCGAATCTCGGGCAAGTAACATACTGAAGGACAAAGGGAATGACATACGGGATTATATGAATCCTTGGCACAGAGGTTCAATCGATATGATCTTCAGAGAATATGTAGGATCCAATATGGGCATCGAGGTCCGGCTATTGGATATTGACCGAGGAGTGTCTCGGGTCATGTCTACATAGTTCTCGAACCCACAGGGTCTGCACACTTAAGGTTCGATGATCTTTTAGTATAGATGAGTTATATGTGTGGTTACCGAATGTTGTTCGGAGTCACGGATGAGATCACGGACGTCACGAGGTTTTCTGGAATGGTTCGGAAACGAAGATTGATATATATATATGATGGCTTCATTTGGTCACCGGAAAGTTTCGGGCATTTTCGGCAGTGTACTGGGAATGACAAATGGATTCCGGGTGTTCACCGAGAGGGGCCCACCCACCCAGGAGTGAGCCCAGTAGCCTTTGGGTGGCGCACGAGCCCTTAGTGGGCTGGTGGAGCCAGCCCAAGAGGGCTTTGGCGCCACAAGTGAAAAAACCAAAGGAAAGAAAGAAAAAAAGGAAAGAGGGAGGTGGGAAGGAAGAGGAGGGCTCCTCCTTCCCAAACCGAATTGGAGGAGGAGTCCTCCTCTCCACTTCGTCTGGCGCACCCTTGGGGACCTTGTGCCCCAAGGCTAGCCCCTCCCCTCCTCCTATATATAGTGGTGGTTTTTAGGGTTTTTGAGACATAACTTTGCCACGTGCAACTCAAACCTATTCCACATAGTTTTGCCTCTAGATCGGATTTCTGCGGAGCTCGGGCGGAGCCCTGCAGGAGTAGATCATCACCACCACTGGAGCGTCGTCACACTGCCAAAGAACTCATCTACTACTATGGATCAAGAAGGTCGAGATCGTCATCGAGCTGTACGTGTGTTCAACGCGGAGGTGTCGTCCGTTCGGCGCTAGGTCGGAACGGATCGTGGGACGACGGTGATTTGAATCATGAAGTTGTACCACTACATCAACCACGTTTCTTAACGCTTCCCGCTTAGCGATCTACAAGGGTACATAGATCTAATCTCCTCTCGTAGATGGACATCACCATCATAGGTCTTCGTGTGTGTAGAAATTTTTTTGTTTCCCATGCAACGTTCCCCAACAATTGGATCCTGCAGATTCTATGACGATCTTATCGGCTGAACCTCTATGTCAAGAATTCAGTTAATCCCGTATATCATTCCCTTTGTCCTTCCGTATGTTACTTGCCCGAGATTCGATCGACGGTATCCCAATACCTATTTCAATCTCGTTACCGGCAAGTCTCTTTGCTCGTTCCGTAATACAAGATCCCATGGCTAACTCTTTAGCACTAGAAGAAAAGAGGGCTTTGGCCCACGTCCTGAAATCCTATTAGTCCCGGTTCACATACAAACCGGGACCTATGGTGACATTGGTCCCGGTTCGTGAGGCCAGGGCGCCGGCTGGACATGGTAGGCCATTGGTCCCGGTTCGTCTCACCCCTTTTGTCTCGGTTCCAGTCAAGAACCGGGACTAATAGGTCGGCCACCGTTCGCATCCCCTTTAGTGTCGGTTGGTGGATCAAACTGGGTCTAAGGTGTGGTGGCGGGCGTTCCTACAACCATTTGTATCCTCCTTTAGTCTCGGTTGGTGGATCAAACCGGGGTGGCGGCTCTTCGAATTACCCCTTTAGTGCCGGTTTGTCGTCCAACCCGGGACTATAGGTCTAAATGGTTCGCCCTCCCGCGTCGTTTCCAGTGATAAAAACTGCAACTGAGGCAGAGTCTATCGCCATTCTCTGTTCTTCTCCTCTAGCGCTCTCCTGTGTTCTTTTTCTTCCTCTCTTCGTCCATTCTTCTTCCACCATGACATATAAAACCGGAATGGTGCGCGCACATGGCACGACCCAACTGAGGGTCGGGTACACGAACGAGAGCACGGCGGTGCCATATTTTCTTGGACGGGTCCAGGCATGCGTTCACTCCGCACTGGAGCGTGAGGTGTTCTAGGGGCTTGATCTGGAGTACACGGCCGATCAACAAGGTGTTGCCGTCATCCAGCTGTGTTTCAAACAACATGTCTTGATCTTCCAATGGGCGAGGTAAGTTTTGAGGCTTTTTGTGATCCAAGGTTATGAAAATTGCATGTATTGATCTTCTCTAGGTTCCATTTGATAGCAATATGGAGTTTCTATATACGTTCCATTGGATAGTTAATTGAGGGTTTCTTAATCAATTCATAGGATATGAAAATTGCATAGGATAGCAATATGTGTTACAACATTGGAATCCTATAAAGATCAATTTCTCTTTAATTAGTTGTAGTGAAACAATTTTCCACTCGTAAGTTTGAGGCTTTCTTTGATCCAAGGTTATGAAAATTGCATATATTGATCTCCCTAGGTTCCATTGGATAGCAATATGCAGTTTCTATATATGTTCCATTGGATATATAGTTAATTGAGGGTTTCTTGATCAATTCACAGGATATAAAAATTGCATAGGATAGCAATATGTTACAATATTGGAATCCTATAAAGATTAATTTCTCTTTAGTTGTAGTGAACAATTTTCATTGGTAAGTTTTGAGGCTTTCTTTGATCCAAAGGTTATGAAAATTGCATATACTGATCTCTCTAGGTTCCATTGGATAGCAATATGCAGTTTCTTTATGTGTTCCATTGGATAGTTAATTGAGGGTTTCTTGATCAAGTCATAGGATATGAAAATTGCATCGGATAGCAATATGTTACAATATTGGAATCCTATAAAGATCAATTGATAGGAGATGAAAATTGCATAGAATAGCAATATGTTGCATTTGAATCATTATGTTAAATTTATCTTTTGTTGTAGTGAAACATTTTTCCTTGTTGCAGCAGTATGTAACATTTGTTCCATTTTAATTTGTTGATGTTGCAGTAGTGACAAGCATTGTCCAGAACTCATGGACTTCCTTCGCAGTGGCATACGTTTCGCTAGCGTTGACATAACGAACGATAGGCCGAATATGAGGCGCAACTTTGGTATTGATATACTAGCTGAGTGCCACATTGATATCCAAGGCCTATTCCAGCTTTAATATGAGTGGAATTCGATGGATGATATGGCAGTCGCCTTGATTGACGAGGAGTACCATGATATGAAGACTTCATTCCCGAAGTCTCACCACACAAAGTGGGGAAGACCCCACTTGACCCTATCAACGTTCGTTATGTAGCAAAAGATGCATACATTGCATACGAGTTGTACCGCAAGATTAGAATCGTGAACTATGGCCAGCGTCACCTCGCACCACCAACTTTGGGACATTCAGATTCACATGAGTAGTGTTCACAACGGTGAACACTTGTATATATATGTATGCTAGATATTATTATGTACTGCTTGCATGTATTATTATGTAGTGCTTTGACCAATTTATATATATCTAGTTTCTGTTTGTGCCATTACATAGTTTCCAAATTTGAATGGTTTAGCCCTTTCTTTATTCATCACCACTTTAGGTATTGTTGTGAACTAATTCTTTATTCATATTGGTGTAATATTTACTGTATTCAAACTTCTCCATGGTTCATACCCCCCGATACAACCCATAGATACATCGATATAAGCAAGCAACACAAAGAAAACAGAATCTATCAAAAATAGAATAGTCGTAAGTAATCTGTATAATTCGAATACTTACGTAACTCCAAAATTTATGAAAAATTAAAACAATCTGGGTAAATTGTATATGAATCCTGCGTAAAAAATTGAGATCAAAAGCACGTTCCAGTGAATTTAAAAAATTCCTGGACTGAGGTCTAAAGTTTCTGTTTTTTCAGCAAAACTAAATTGCAAACACCATAGAACATCCCAAAGGTCTTACTTGGCGCAAACACAAAATGCTATGTGGGTCAAATAATGATACCATGCCAACTTTCAACCTATTCAGAATTCATTTGTAGTGCTTTTCACTTTCTGGGTCATTTAGCTCCAAAAAAACAGTAAAAGCATGAAAAATGTCAGAAATAGTTGAAAATTGATGATGTGGCTTTGAATGGTGCAACTTGAACACACAAAAAGTTTGTAGTTCAAATAAGTTCAAAAAAATAAAATCCCTTTGTAAGAGATGAGTTTTCGTATGAAAACATGATACTTCGAAAGAGATTGTTTGATTTGTACACGAAGTGCATCCAGTTTTTGCCGCAACCCTCTCAACTTTTTAGCACATGCTATGTAAGTGAAATGATGATACCATGCGAACTTTCAACATTTTTAGAGTTTATTTGTAGTGCTTTTCAATTTAAGGGTCATTTAGCGAAAAAAACAGTAAATGCATGAAAAATACCAAATGAAGTCACAAATAGTTGAAAATTGATGATGTGGCCTTGAATGGTGAATTTTGAACACACAAATAGTCTAGAGTTCAAATAAGTTCAAAAATGAAATCCCTTTTGTAACAGATGTGTTTTCGTAAGGAACCATGATACTTTGAAAGAGATTGTCCGATTTGTACACGAAGTGCGTCCAGATTTTGACACAACCCTCTCAACTTTTTAGCACATGCTATGTGGGTGAAATTATGATACCATGCCAACTTTCAACCTATTGAGAGTTCATTTGTAGTGCTTTTCAATTTCTGGGTCATTTAGCTCAAAAAATCAATAAATGCATGAAAAATACCAAATGAAGTCAGAAATAGTTGAAAATTGATAATGTGGCTTTGAATGGTGCATTTTGAACACACAAAAGGTCTAGAGTTCAAATAATTCCAAAAAAATGAAATCCCTTTGTAACAGATGAATTTTGTATGAAACACTGATAATAATTTTTGTGACCTAAAAGCAACAAGAATCACTAAAAAACAGTAAGTCGGAAAAAAATAAAATAAATAAAGTAACAAACAAAAAAAATATAAACAATCACTGAAAAAAGTAAGTAGGAACAAAAAACTATATTCTTTAAAAAGAAATGTCAACTAATGGGCCACCACGGCCTCAATACGACTAGAAACCTAACTAGATAGTTGGGCCAGGATTCACGCCGGCAGAAGGCCTAACAGGCCCACACGTAGTGACAGTTTAGGCCCGGAAGCCTGCATATGAGAGGAGTTCGAAATTGTGTGCGCACAAGCGCTTATAAACCACTCCACTTCTCCCTCGGCTAGCGAGGTGGGACTAAACATCTAATCGCACTGCGGCTGTGCCAGGCATAGGCCTTTCGTGTCGGTTTGTGGTACAAATCGGGACCAGAGATAGACTTTAGTGTCGTTTGGTGGCACAAACCGGGACAAATGGCCCCCTTTCGTCCCGGTTTGTTTCGCAAACTGGGACTACAAGTATCTTTTTCCCCGCCATTTGGGCTGCTGAAAGTTGACCTATAGTCCTGGTTTGCTAAGTCAACCGGGATGAAAGGGTGGAATTGGTGCCAGTTCGGGCCACCAACCGGGACAGAAGGTTTTCGCATATAGGCGGGAGTTGTCGAAATTTCCCCCAAAACTCTTCCATTGCTCGCCGCCGCCCCCCGAGCCAGTCCTCATCGTTGTCGCCCCTGATCCAGTCATCCTTGTCGTCGTAGCCGCCCCCGAGCCACTCGTCCTCGCCGCCGTCGAGGCCCCAAGCACGTCGCCGTCACCGCCCCCGAGCCCGTCGCCGTCGCCGCCCTGAGCCCGTCTTTGTCGCCGCCCCGAGCCCGTCAGCCCCGGTGAGATCCTCCTCTGCGTTCTCTGCTTGTCACTGCTGCCGCACCTGCATATTGCTGTTCATACATATTTTATTCATAGATTATACTAGAGATGTATTCGAGATTAGATTCGAGATGTATTAAGTTCATTATTGGTTCTAACTGAAAGAAAACCTTTTTTCCTCTTGAGATCTATTGCATTATATATCATAACGTACATCTATGGACTATTCAACATTTGGAAATGAAATATAAAAAAGTTTGTGCATGTTTAAAACATAGAAGTTTGTGTAATTCGGTTATTCATACAAGGAGCTAAAATATTTGCAGAAACTATATGGATCAAAGAAAACAATTGTTGGGGAAGATAATGCTCGGTGATTATTTGCCGTATCTCAACGACACCGATATTCTGAAAGGAGAGGATGACGGTGTGGCACCCCGATTCGCAGAACCGGATTACGAGTGTTTCCAGCCCAGAGATCACGTCTTCTGGAAATACTCAACAACTTGATACAGAAATGAGCCAACTTTATTGATAGCGTCACATACATAGCTTACAATAATAGCAAGGCCAAAGGCACCCTCGGTGCTGCAACAGTATCTACATTATTTATGAGACATCATCATGGGCCTCAGAACTAATGGGTACTTCTATGGCGTAGTGGAACATAGCGGCGACTCCACACACAGGGACACTGTTGTGGACACTTCCTAGTAGGAACCATCGGGACCTCCGTCCGTGCCTTCTCTTGCATCTGGCATGATACGCCAGGTGAGTACTCAGAATGTACTCGCAAGCTCACAATAACCAAGTAATGGAGCAAACAAAGCATAACAACACTGAACATATAACCAACGATATCAGGGATCAACTTACTCAGGACTAGGCTGTGTCATGACACCCAGATTACTCACCAAACATATTCAACCATACAAAGAGTTCTTCCATCAATAACAATATTAACAGGGTTGAACAACTACTGAGGTCTGGTCGGTCTGTCCAATACCGTGGACTAGGCTATTCGAATAGATTTGACACTCTGCAGAGGTTGCACACTTTACCCACACTTTGGAGCACTGAACTCGTGATCCCGTTCGGGTGGACCAGCATTGCTCCAAGGAAACTTGCATGAACCGTGGAACTCTCATCGTACCACCGACAACCACTCTCCTCTGGAGTCTTGCCCTGGGTGGCCCTGTGTCTTCATGACACCTGCCACCATCATGGCCAAACTAAACTGTCCTAACTGGGGACAGGCCCTAACAACTCAACTAGGCTCACAGGGTTATCACTGCCTACCTGATCAGGGTAGCACGCATGCATAACCCTCCCTCTTTGGAGGTACCGGTGAGAGCGATCACGCGAACAGCTCAAGTCACGGCCGTCCCATATCGGCAAGATGTGGTTGTACGATAAAGCCCGGACAGGTGACTCTATGTCAACCACTAAGTTGTTATCAACTTGGAGAATTATGAAAACAATTAAATAATTATTGTTATTAATTTACTAAGCATTTGCTAATATCAAGTGAATGATCATCATGCATGAAAGTATACTATGCTATGCAATACTACACCACATGGATATAATGGCTTGCCTTGATCATGGGGTTGTTCAAACACTCCTGTTCTCCAAAGTTTCCCTCTGAAATTTATTGGAAATAGCCAAAAGAAAAGAAAAGTCATTTTACCTCTTTATTAACTAGAAATTCTATGAGTATGAGAAAAATACCAAAATTTACCAGATTGTAGAGAAACTCAATACCAACTCAATGCAAAAAGAATCAAGTGATTTGGACTTGTAAATAAAAAGATTTAAATGGTCAAAGTTTCTGCTTGAATCTGGAATTTATAAAGAAAATTAAATTATGGCAGGGGGCCACGTCGAAGGCGTAAAGTGGAGGGGCGCCTCCACTTACCGCTTTGGCCACGGGCCACAGCCACTGGCAGGTGGGGCCTGCCGCGAGAACAGAGAGGGGGAGGAGGGGAACAGAGGCGAGGCGGCCTTCGGCGATGGTCGCCGGTGACTGAGATGGCGGCGACGCCTAGGATTGGGTGGTCGACGACAAGCACGCACGTACCCGCAGCTTCGTGAGAGGTGGACAGACGGCTTCGTCCCCTTCTTCTCCGGCGGCGGCGGCTTCGGGTGGTCGTCGGAGACGTGCGTTCCAGCGGGGAAGAACTCGGGCAAGGAGTCGAGGAGAACTAGTGGGACTCCCTGAACCAGATGGTGGGGTCTATTGAGCTCTGGAGGGGGTGGATGGTGCTGTCGACGGTGAGGCTGCAGGGGGCGGAGCTCCGGCGATGTTCGAGGCCAGAAGGCCTCTAGGCCTTGGCTTGCTCTTCGGGAGGTCTATTGGGAGAAGCAGGAGGGGTGTGGAGAGCTCTGAGGGGTCGGACACTCCCTTAAATAGGCCGGCGATGAGCTCGACCGATTTCTCCCGAAGCGGCGAAGATAAGCTCCAACACAGTCGTCGGGGGGCTGAGCTGGCCGTTGTGGAGTGCACTAAGGTGATGGAGGAGGGCACGGAGGCGATGGGATAGCTCGTGGTCATTAAGAGCTTGCGGACGAGCACAGTGGCCGGAGCCGTCAGCTCGATCCTATGGCGGAGCTTGGCCGGGAGCGGCGGCGGCGCTCTCCGGCAACCTAGCACCTTCGAGAGGTACCACGCAGCTGCTAGGGGAATCGTCGGCGCTCAGGACAAGGAGGGGGAAGCGATTGACGACTCGGGGCGGCTCGGCTGTCACTGGAGCTGCGCAGAGCACGCTCTGTGGCATGCCAGCACCATGGTCACCATGGTTGTGGCCACCCCGGTGCCATGCGGGCCAGGATACTTTGTCCATTACATCGACCAGACTCTGATTAGTCACTCTCCACTACTTGCTCGATCACTCACGCTCACTAGCGTCTTGGAGCATCAATAACAGGTTCTGTCTAAATACTTTGGGTGGTTCTAGAGCTCAAATGGATTTGGGTTAGGGTAAGATAGGATGTCCGGGAGGATAAACATAGAAAAGACTCTAAGCTGGCAAAGTTTGGCAAGGTTTGAAGATCAAATGAATATAGTTCCTTTGAAAACCCTCTTTTCTCGTCCAGAACACAAATGAGCTCCTAGCACTTAATTGCAAGCTTTGCTAAAAGTGAGACTTGGTGGGGAAGAGTCATTTGGTAGTGCACACATGCCCAAAACTTTGTAGCTCCATTGTGCACTCCTAGCTAGCACTTCCTTCACAAGGGTTCGGTTTAAGCAGAAACTTAGCCGACTTTTCCTGCTCAAAATTTGTATTGGACCATTGGATGTTTTTACACATTGGAACTATATATGATCCCTAGTAACTACATGAATTTATTGAGAATTTTCTAAAACAGGAATCATGGGGTTGCTTCACAAAGGGACAATTCTGTTCAGAAAAGAAATAATTATTCTGGCCAAAATTCTCCATTGGACAAAGAAATATTTTTGAATATTTTGAAATCATATGGTATTGAGAAGATGTTGTAAAAGTTTTGGGACTTAAAGCTCATCCAAACTATAGGTTTCTTCACAACCCATAGTGATGCCATAATTCCCAAAATAGAAAGAGAATTATTTGGAGGAATACAATATTGCAAATAAATCTCAAAAAGGTTTTTGGCAAGTTGTGAAAGATCTTGAGTTCCTTGGGGGCAAGAAATCGGGGGCTTAGAACCCATCTTGGTTGAAATGGTTTGAAAATCTATCAACTTGCAAATGGAAATCCAAAATATTTTGAAAAGAGAAAGTTTGAAAAATCAGGGTGTTACAAACCTACCCCCCTTAGAATGAATCTCATCCTCGAGATTCGGTTGCTCAGGGAACAAGTATGGATATGCAGATCTCAGAAAATATTCCCTCTACCAAGTAGCTTCTTCTTTGGTATGGTGCTCCCATAGTACCTTATAAAATTTAATCACTTTGCTCCGGGTGATCCTTTCCATCTCGTCCAAAATTCTGACTGGCTTTTCCTCATAGGTCAAGTCCTTAGCCAGTTCTAACTCGCTCATATCTGCCTGCTTTACTGGCGGTGCGATACACTTCCTTAGTTGCGACATGTGAAAAACGTCGTGCACATCTGACAGTTAGGGCGGTAATTCCAACTGATAGGCCACTCTGCCTCTTCTCGCGATCACTGGAAAGGGACCGATATATCTCGATGCGAGCTTCCCTCGAGTGCGAAACCTTCTCACTCCTTTCATGGGGGTTACTTGGAGATAGGCATATTCTCCTGGTTCAAAGGTCACTTCTCGGTGCTTTGGGTCATAATAGCTCTTTTGGCGGGACTTAGCTGCCTGGAGGCGTTCCTGAATGTCTTTGACCTTTTTCTCGGCCTCCAGCATCAAGTCGGTTCCAAAGATGCGACTGTCTCCTGTTTCTGACCAATTCAACGGGGTTCGACACTTTCTGCCATACAATGCCTCAAAGGATGACATCTTCAGGCTCGTCTGATAGCTATTGTTGTAGGAAAATTCCGCATAGGGTAAGCTGTCTTCCCATTTGGGTCCATGGGTGAGAGCGCATTACCGAAACATGTCTTCCAAAATTTGGTTCACCCTTTTAGTCTGCCCATCAGACTGAGGATGGTATGTTGTGCTGTGCTTTAACATGGTTCCCAAGGCTTGATGTAATCGTAGCCAGAATGCTGAGGTGAATAGATAGCCTCTATCAGATGTGATGGACTTGGGTACCCCATGTAGGCTTACTATTCGGGACATGTATAATTGTGCCAACTGGTTGGCATTAAAGGTAGTTTTCACTGGGATAAAGTGGGCTACCTTAGTGAGCATGTCCACGATGACCCAGATAACATCATTGCCCCTTGTGGACTTAGGTAGTCCGACAACGAAGTCCATACATATGTCATCACATTTCCATTGGGGAACCGGTAAAGGTTGCAGTAATCCGGCGGGCTTTTGATGTTCCGCCTTTACCTTATTGCAAACATCACAGCATGCGATGTAATAGGTTATGTCTCTCCGCATTCCTGACCACCAAAATGTCTTTCTTAGATCTTGGTACATCTTCGTACCTCTTGGGTGAATAGAATATGCGGAATCATGCCCTTCCCTGAGTATTTGTTGTCTCAGGCTATCCTGGTCAGGGACGCATATCCGTTTCTCAAACCATAGGATGCCTTGGTCGTCTACTCGAAAGGATTTGTCCTTCCATTGTGGAAGCGATGCTTTGATTCTCCTGATTCCCTCATCCCTTTCTTGTGCTTCCTTGATCTCTTCTATCAGGGTGGGGGTAATCTCTAGCGTCTTTGGAGTTGCTGGACCACAGAGTATCATGTTGAGACTTGTGAATTCTTCTTGCAATCTCGGGTGAATACTTACTGTTAACGCATTCACCATGATTGGCCTCCTGCTCAGAGCGTCTGCCACCACATTGTCTTTTCCTGGGTGATAATTGATTCCCAGGTTGTAGTCCTTGACTAGATCAAGCCATCGCCGTTATCTGGGATTCAGATCTGGCTGGGTAAAGATGTACTTGAGACTTTTGTGGTGTGTGAATATCTCACATCGTTGGCCAATGAGGTAATGCCTCCAAATCTTTAAGGCATGTACCACGGCTGCTAGCTCCAAATCATGTGTGGGATAGTTCTCCTCATGCGGTCGTAGTTGTTGGGAGGCGTAGGCCACAACCTTTCCTTCTTGCATCAGTACACAACCGATTCCTCTTCGGGAAGCATCACAGTAAATGTCAAAACTCTTGTGAATGTTCGGAAGGACTAGGACACGTGTTGTCGTTAGTCTGGTCTTTAGCTCCAGGAAGCTGCTCTCGCATGCTGTTGGCAAGAGAAATTTCTGATTCTTCTTTAGTAGCTCCATTAGCGGCTTGGCTATCTTAGAGAAGCCATCTATAAACCGTCGGTAGTAGCCTGGCAATCCCAGGAAGCTACGGACTTCGGTCACTGAGACCGGTGTCTTCCAGTTCAGTACTGCTGTTACCTTACTGGGATCGACTGCCACACCTTGCTCTGACAGGATATGCCCCAAAAATCCTTCTTCCTTTAGCCAAAACTCGCACTTGCTAAACTTGGCATACAGTTGATGGGATCTCAGTCTTTCCAAGACAGCTCTGAGGTGTTTCTTGTGCTCCTCTTCATCCTTGGAGTATATGAGGATATCGTCTATGAACACCAACACGAATTTGTCTAGGAAATCCATGAAGACTTTGTTCATCATGCTCATAAAGTAAGAGGGAGCATTTTTTAGTCCAAATGACATGACCGTAAATTCATACAGACCATATCGGGTCGTAAACGCTATCTTGGGTATATCCTCTTTCTTAATCTTTAGCTGATGATACCCAGTCCTGAGGTCAATTTTGGAAAATACTCGTGCTCCACTAAGCTGGTCGAACAAATCGTCGATGCGTGGGAGCGGGTACTTATTTTTAATAGTGACCTCATTAAGCTGGCGGTAGTCTATGCACATTCGCAAGCTTCCATCCTTTTTCTTGACGAACAATATTGGTGATCCCCATGGTGAGATGCTTGGACGGATGTATCCCTTCTGTAGCAATTCATCCAACTCCTTCTTTAATTCGGCCAACTCAGGTCCTAGCATACGATAGTATTTCTTGTAGATTGGGGCTATTCCAGTTCCCGATCGGGCGGCATTACGGGTAATTCCTCTGGGAATACGTCCGGGACTCACATACCGCTCGAATCAAATTCCTGTCCGTGACTTCAGTATGATATGCCATCCCTTTCTTTGACTTCATGTTGTTGGCTAAAAATTGGACGGTTTGTCCGGCCGGATTGACCAGTCTGATGGTTCGGTTAGCGCAGTTGATACACACTTGATGGGGTGTCAACCAATCCATCCCCAGTATCACATCTAGTCCTGGAGACTCAATAGCAATGAGTGGAGCTAGGAATGCGGCCCCTTGTATCCGTATTTCCAGATCTTGGTATACGAGATTTGTTCTGAGCTGAGAGCCAGGGGATTGTATCACCATGACCTTATCCAACAGCGAAGGGGAAAATTTGTGCAAGGCAGCAAAATTCCTTGCAATAAAAGAGTGGGAAGCCCCTGAATCAAATAAAACTACTGCGGGTATGTTATTAGCTGGAAACATACCGATAACCACGTCTCGGGCTTCGCACGCTTCCTCGGCGGAGATGTGGAAGACGTGCCCTGGAGTGTACTTGGGGTTAGGACGGCTTCCAATGGTGTTGACCTACGGCTTGACGTCACAGGATATTTTTCCATTGTTGGTGGGGCACCGCCTTGCATAGTGCCCTCTTTGACCGCAAGTGAAACAGGTGTTATTGCGGCGGCAATCCTGTAGGACTAGTTGTTTGCCGAAGGCCTTGCTCTGACTCACTGTCTTGTTGGTGTTGTTGCAGGGGTTCCAGGTAGGCTTGTATACAGTAGTGTTGGGTTGCCAGGTACGCGGCTGCTACGGCAACAAAAGTCCTTCCCTCACGCTTAGGAATTCTTCTTGTTACTTCTCTGGTTTGCGTCGGTTTTTCCCTTGAAGAGGAAAGGGTGATGCAGCACAGGAGCAGTAAGTATTTCCCTCAGTTTGAGAACCAAGGTATCGATCCAGAAGGAGGGTCTCGTCAAGTCCAAAGTACCTGCGCAAACACAAACAAGCTTGCACCCAACGCTTCAAACGGGTTGTCAATCCCTTCAAGATTGTTTGCAAAGTGAGATCTGAAGGCGGAAAGTGCAACGAAGTAAAAACTGTAAGGCTGAAAATATGGTGTGGAGTAGACCCTGGGGGCCATAGTGTTCACTAGAGGCTTCTCTCAAAATAGCAAGTATTACGGTGGGTGAACAAATTACTGTCGAGCAATTGATAGAACCACGCAAAGTCATGACGATATCTAAGGCAATGATCATACATATAGGCATCACGTCCGAGACAAGTAGACCGATACTTTCTGCATCTACTACTATTACTCCACACATCGACCGCTATCCAGCATGCATCTAGTGTATTGAGTTCATGACGAACAGAGTAACGCTTTAAGCAAGATGACATGATGTAGAGGGATAATCTCAAACCAATGATGAAAACCCCATCTTTTTACCCTTGATGGCAACAACACGATGTGTGCCTCGCTACCCCTTCTGTCACTTGGTGAGGTCACCGCACGATATGAACCCAAAACCGAGCACTTCTCCCATTGCAAGAATCATAGATCTAGTTGGCAAGACAAAACCCACAACTCAAAGAGAATTACAAGGATATGAAATCATGCATAAGAGAGATCAGAAGAAACTCAAATAAGATTCATAGATAATCTGATCATAAATCCATAATTCATCGGATCTCGACAAACACACCGCAAAAGAAGATTACATTGGATGGATCTCCATGAAGATCATGGAGAACTTTGTATTGAAGATCCAAGAGAGAGAAGAAGCCATCTAGTTACTAGCTATGGACCCGTAAGTTTATGGTGAACTACTCACGCATCATCGGAGAGGTCATGGTGTTGATGAGAAGCCCTCCGTGTCTGAATCCCCCCTCCGACAGGGCACGTGAACGTGCCGCAGATGGGATCTTGCGGAGACAGAAGCTTGCGGCGGCGGAAAAGTACTTTCGATGATCTCTTGATTTTTTTTGGGAATTTTAGGGAGTATATAGGCGCAACCCCTAGGTCAGGGGACGCTCAGGGGGCCCACAAGCCTAGATGGTGCGGCCTCCCCCTTGGCCGCAGGGTGGGGGCTTGTGGGGCCCCTAGGGATGCCCTGCCTTGGCTCCCAAGCTCCCCGATCTTCTTCCGTTCCAGAAAAAATCTTTTCGGGGATTTTCTTCCGTTTGGACTCCGTTTCAAAATCTCCTCTGAAAGGGGTCAAAAACATGGAAAAAATAGGAACTGGCACTTGGCACTGAGTTAATAAGTTAGTCCCAAAAAATAAATAAAAGGCATGCAAAACATCCAAAGTTTGACAAGATAATAGCATGAAACCATCAAAAATTATAGATACGTTGGAGATGTATCAAGCATCCCCAAGCTTAACTCGTGCTCGTCCTCGAGTAGGGAAGTGATAACGAATGAATTTTTGATGTGGAATGCTACCTAGCATAGTTGTCCTTTGTAACTTCTTTCACGTGACATGAATGTTCAGATCCGTATGATTCAAAACAATAGTTTTCTATTGACATGCAAACAGTAATACTTCAAGCAAACTAGCAAAGTAATCATGAACTTTCAAAATAACAAAGCTAAAGAAATTTATCCTTACAAAATCATATAGTCTGGCTATGCTCCATCATCCTCACACAACTAATGTAAATCATGCACAACCCCGGAATTGGCCAAGTAATTGTTTTTGCACTCTTACTTTCTCAAACCTTTTATAACTATCACGCAATACATGAGCGCAAGCCATGGATATAGCACTATAGGTGGAATAGAGTGTGGTGGTGGTTGTGAGATGAAAAAAAGGAGGAGATGGTCACATTGACTCGGCATAACAAAGGGATATGGAGATGCCCATTAATAGATATCAATGTGAATGAGTAGGGATTGCCATAAAAGAGATGCACTAGAGCTATAAGTATGTGAAAGCTCATAAGGAAAACTAGTGGGTGTGCATCCAACTTTCTTGCTCACGAAGACCTAGGGCAATTTTGAGGAAGCCCATCATTGGAATATACAAGCCAAGTTATATAATGAAGATTCCCACTAGCATATGGTAGTGAGAAAACAAGAAGCTCTCAATCATGAAGAACATGGTGCTATCATGAAGCACAAGTGTGGGAAAAGATAGTAGCATTGTCCCTTCTCTCTTTTTCTCTCTATTCTTTTTTTTCATTTGGGCTCTTAGGCCTCTTTTTTTCTTTTCTTTTCTTTTCTTTTCTCCTTTTTTGTTTTTGGTCTCTTTGGCCTCTTTTTTTATTTATTTCCTCACATGGGACAATGCTCTAATAATGATGATCGTCACTCTTTTATTTACTCACATCTCAAAATGGTGATGACTCTATAGGAAATGCCTCCGGCAGTGTACCGGGATGTGCAATGATCTAGCATGGCGTATGGCGTTGAAACATCTCGCTAGCTATATTACGATCATGCAATGGCAATATGAGAGTGACGGCACAAGTCATGAGACGGAACGGTGGTAGTTGCATGGCAATATATCTCGGAATGGCTATGAAAATGCCATAGTAGGTAGATATGGTGGCTGTTTTGAGGAAGGAGTTTGGTGGGTTTGTGCATCGGTGAAAATTGCGCGACACTAGAGACTCTAGCAATGGTGGAAGGTGAAAGTGCATCAATACCATGGACTCACATTAGTCTTGAACAACTCACATACTTGTTGCGAAAGTTTTTATTAGTAATCAAAACAGAGTGCTAAATGCATACTCCGAGGGGAAGGGTTGGTAGGTGTAAACCATCGCGCGATCCCGACCTCAACACAAAGAATGACAATCAATAGATCAATTATGCCCCGACTTCCTAACATAGCGGTTCACCATACATGCATGCTACGGGAATCACTAACTCCAACACAAGTATATCTAGATTCACAACACCCTACTAACATAACTCTTAATATTACCGAATACATGTCTCAAAACTAATTGAGAGGAATCGAAACTTCTCTTTCTACTCAGTGCACATGAAGATGGAGGTTTTTGCATCCTCTTTGGGTACCTAGCACATTTAGGACTAATTTCATAGCATAATCCAACGACCAAATCACGCATCGTCGTGCTCTAAAGATATAAGTGAAGCACACGAGCAAAAGTATCTAGCTGAAAAGATATAAGTGAAGCACTATGAGCATTCTAGCAAGATCACGATGAGTGCTTGTCTCTCTCTCTCAAAAAGGTGTGCAGCAAGGATGATTGTGACACAACAAAAAGAAAAAACTCCTATGATACAAGACGCTCCAAGAAAAACACATATCATGCGGTGAATAAAAATATAGCTCCAAGTAATGTTACCGACGGATTGAAGACGAAAGAGGGGATGCCTTCCCGAGGCATCCCCAAGCTTAGGCTTCTTGGTGTCCTTGAATTTGCCTTGGGATGCCTTGGCCATCCCCAAGATTGAGCTCTTTCCACTCCTTATCTCTTTGTCCATGAGAACATCACCCAAAACTTGAAAACTTCACAACACAAAACTTAAAAAGAAACCTGTGATAACATTAGTACAAGAAAACAAACTACCACTTCTTTTGGTACTGTAGCAACTTGAATTCCATCTATATTGATGTGGGCTACTGTATTATCACTTTTCCGTGGCTAGTACCCCCCGATAGTAGCCATAGTTTCATCAAAACAAGCAACCAACTCAACAAAAACAGAATCTGTGAAAAACAGACTAGTCTGTAGCAATCTGTATACTTCGTATACTTCTGGTACCTGACAAAATCTGAAAAATTACGACGGCCTTGGAAAAAAGTATATCAATCAGCAGCAAAAATAATCAACTCAAAAGATCTTGCTTAATAAAAATGAAAAATCATCTCGTGAGCAAAAAGTTTCTGTGTTTTTCCAGCAGGATCAAACAACCATTACCAAGACTAGTCATAAAGGCTTTGCTTGGCTCAAACACAAAAAGAAACACAAAAAACACAATCACAACAGAATTATGAAAGTGTGGATACAGCAGAACAGAAAGAAAAAGATAAATTCATTGGGTTTCCTCCCAACAAGTGCTATTGTTTAACCCCTTTTGCTAGGCAGAAAAGCGATAGAATCACGTGTCGTCGTCTTAGGTGCTCAAACCATAAATGGCCCTCATCATGGATTCATAAGGCAATCTTATTTTCTTTCTAGGAAAGTGTTCCATGCCCTTCCTTAAAGGAAATTGAAATCTAATATTCCCTTTCTTCATATCGATGATAGCACCAATAGTCCTTAGGAAAGGTCTACCAAGAATAATAGGGCATGTAGGATTGCAATCAATGTCAAGCACAATGAAATCCACGGGTACATAGTTCCTATTTGCAATAATAAGAACATCATTGATACTTCCCATGGGTTTCTTGACAGTATAATCAGCAAGATGCAAATTAAGAGAACACTTTTTAATCTCATTAAAACCCAGAACATCACATAAAGACTTTGGAATCGCAGAAACACCATCACCCAAATCACAAAAAGCATTGCACTCATAGTTTTTGATTTTGATTTTGATGGTAGGTTCCCACTCATCCTGAAACTTTCTAGGAATAGAGACTTCCAATTCAAGTTTCTCTTCGAGAGATTTTATCATAGCTTCGACGATATGATCGGTAAAGGCCTTGTTTTGGCTATAAGCGTTTGAAGAGTTCAACATGGATTGCATCAAGGAAATGCATTCAATCCAGGAGAAACTATCATAATTGAATTTGTTAAAATCCACGGTAGTAATTTCATTACTACTCAAAGTTTTAACGTCTTCTACTCCACTTTAGTGCTTTTAGCATCAAGCTAGATGGACTCCGAATCATTGGGGCACTTTTCAACCAAAGTGGATACATATCCAGCCCCATAATCATTAGGTTTGACACTAGAAAACAAAGATTCAATGGGAGTCACACCAAGCACTTTAAGATCTTCGTGATTCTCATCACGAGTTTCGGGTTTAGCAGCCATTTTATTGACTAAAGTAGCTTGCTTATCAGAAATCTGGCCCACTAGGTTTTCAAGACGAGCAAACTGAGAATTCAGCGTAAGGAATTCTTTGGCCATATCATCAAGTCCTCTACTCATAAAAGCCAGAAAAGAATTTTGCTCCTTCAGCTCTCTACGGAAGTAACTATTATATTCAAACTGTGTAGACATGAAGCCTTTAACACTAGTTTCAATCTCTTCTAACTTCGCAAAGTGAGCATCAAAATCCCTTAGTGGGGCCATTCGGGCTTTAGCAGGCAAGAGGCACACAAGCAAACAAAGAGAAGACGAGAAAAAGGGCGAATGAAAAGGCGAACGAAAAAGGCAAATTGGTGAAGTGGGGGAGAGGAAAACGAGAGGCAACTGGCAAACAAAGTAAATGCAAGAGATGAGTTTGCGACATCTACTTGGATGAGTTCTTGACTTGATCTTCCTCCCCGGCAACGGCGCCAGAAATTCTTCTACTACGACAACAAAAGTCCTTCCCTGGCGCTTAGGAATTCTTCTTGTTACTTCTCTGGTTTCCGTCGGTTTTTCCCTTGAAGAGGAAAGGGTGATGCAACACAGGAGCAGTAAGTATTTCCCTCAGTTTGAGAACCAAGGTATTGATCCAGAAGGAGGGTCTCGTCAAGTCAAAAGTACCTGCGCAAACACAAACAAGCTTGCACCCAACGCTTCAAAGGGGTTGTCAATCCCTTCAAGATTGTTTGCAATGTTAGATCTGAAGGCGGAAAGTGCAACGAAGTAAAAAGTGTAAGGCTGGCAATATGGTGTGGAGTAGACCGTCGGGGCCATAGTGTTCACTAGAGGCTTCTCTCAAAATATCAAGTATTACGGTGGGTGAACAAATTAGTGTCGAGCAATTGATAGAACCACACAAAGTCATGACGATATCTAAGGCAATGATCATACATATAGGCATCACGTCCGAGACAAGTAGACCGATACTTTCTGCATCTACTACTATTACTCCACACATCGACCGCTATCCAGCATGCATCTAGTGTATTGAGTTCATGACGAACAGAGTAACGCTTTAAGCAAGATGACATGATGTAGAGGGATAATCTCAAACCAATGATGAAAACCCCATCTTTTTACCCTTGATGGGAACAACACGATATGTGCCTCGCTACCCCTTCTGTCAATGGGTGAGGTCACCTCACGGTATGAACCCGAAACCAAGCACTTCTCCCATTGCAAGTATCATAGATCTAGTTGGCCAGACAAAGCCCACAACTCGAAGAGAATTATAAGGATATGAAATCATGCATAAGAGAGATCAGAAGATACTCAAATAAGATTCATAGATAATCTGATCATAAATCCACAATTCATCGGATCTCGACAAACACACCGCAAAAGAAGATTACATCGGATAGATCTCCATGAAGATCATGGAGAACTTTGTGTTGAAGATCCAAGAGAGAGAAGAAGCCATCGAGTTACTAGCTATGGACCCGTAGGTCTATGGTGAACTACTCACGCATCATCGAAGAGGTCATGGTGTTGATGAAGAAGCCCTTCGTGTCTGAATCCCCCCTCCGGCAGGGCACCAGAACAAGCTACAGATGGGATCTTGCGGAGACAGAAGCTTGCGGTGACGGAAAAGTACTTTCGATGATCTCTTGATTTTTTTTGGGAATTTTAGGGAATATATAGGCGCAACCCCTAGGTCAGGGGACGCTTAGAGGGACCACAAGCCTGGATGGCACGGCCTCCCCCTGGCCGCGGGGTGGGGGCTTGTGGGGCCCGTGGGGCTCCCCTGCCTTGGCTCCCAAGCTCCCGGATCTTCTTTCGTTCCAGAAAAAATCTTTTCGGGGATTTTCTTCTGTTTGGACTCCGTTTCGAAATCTCCTCTGAAAGGGGTCAAAAACATGGAAAAAACAGGAACTGACTCTTGGCACTGAGTTAATAAGTTAGTCCCAAATAATAAATAAAAGGGACGCAAAACATCCAAAGTTTGACAAGATAATAGCATGAAACCATAAAAAATTATAGATACGTTGGATACGTATCAGCGGCTTCTGTACAACCTGCTCCTTGTTGTCCTTTTTTGGTTCAAACTTCCTCTTGCGATCCTCGTACTCGGTCTTAAGCTGTCGTTCAGCTATGAAAGCCTTGTTTACAAGCGTCTGGAAGTCTGGAAAGTCCAGCATGCAGAGCTGACAATGGAGGGTATGATTTAGACCTCCTAGGAAGAGGTCAGCCTTCCTTTCCTCAGTGGATACATCATGAGTGGAGTATCATGCCAGATTGTTGAACTTATTCAGATACTCGGCCACAGTCATGCCTCCTTGTGTAAGGGCCAGGAATTCTCTCTGCTTTACCTTCATTATGCCCGTAGGGATATGATACTTGCGAAATGCTTCCTTGAATCTTTCCCACGTAATTTATTCCCCATAGGGCCATGTTCCTTTGCATTGTCCCACCATATAGCTGCCGGCCCTTCAAGATAGTGGGTGGCAAAAGGAACCTTATCTGCCTCATCACAACGGGCTATGTCTAGTTTCTTCTCCATAGTCCTGACCCAGTCATTAGCTTCAATTGGGTCTGCTGCTTGGCCAAAATTGGGAGGTTTGGTACGCTGGAAGTCTGACAATTTGGACCGTGCCCCGTTGTTGTTGTTCTGGCCTACCATGGCCTGCATACTTCTCAGAAATTCCATAAGGTCCTGGTTTCTCTTTTCCTCAAATATTCTCATAATATGTTCAGTGGTGGGTGTTGGAGGTGGTGGAGGTGGTAGATCTTCGGGAGGCTGTCCTGCCTGCCTGGCGGATCGACAGACGGGGGCTCCCTTGTTGCCATGGCTACAGCTTCCCTTCATCCTAAATTATTGTTTCCATTGCAAAACACCGAATCGATGAGCAACATCCATAAGGGAAAGCGTGGTCGTAAAACACCAAGAAAAAGTTTGCACGGTAAAGCGAATAAACAACAACATAATTATACAATATGACTCAACATTATTCATGCAAGCTAGTAGGGGAAATATCATGACTGGACTGCTCATACGGCAGTTGACATATGCAATGATGCATGCTCGGCAACTCCAACCTCGACTCTAGTGGCGCGGATGGCACGGGCACTGAAAGATCGAAGACTCCTCGTCTTCAGATCCTGAGTCAGAGTCAGAACTGATGATGTTGACCTCATCCTACGGACCAAAGGAAACGCGTCGACACTGACGGGACAGTTTTGCTTCCAGGGAAGGAGGAGCACGACGCCTCAGCATCGGAGCAGCAGGAGTGGCAAGGAATGAGGACCACTCAGCAGGAGTCTCGCAGTGGCTGCCAGACGAAGCGCCTGGTGGCACTAGGGAGCTAACTGGGATGTCATGGCTAGGTGTAGGTTGAACTGGTGGTGTATGCGGGGTCGGAACAGAAGACTGGGGTGGAGGTGGCACTGAAGTTGCAAGAACTAATGCTGCCTGGAGACGGGACAGCTCGTCAGCCAGGGCTACAATCGTGCGATAGCTGGCGTTCACAAAGCAAGACAGCACAATAGTCACACGGTCGCATGCCGGGTTTACGGGAGCAAAAATGACTCGCCCTATCGTATAAAGACAACCCTATGGCTCCTGCCGGTTGCCGTACCATCGACGTGCAAGTCGATATTTTCTATTACAACATGATCATATCATACATCCAATATATCACATCACATCGTTGGCCATATCACATCACAAGCATACCCTGCAAAAACAAGTTAGACGTCCTCTAATTTTGTTGTTGCATGTTTTACGTGGTGACCACGGGTATCTAGTAGGATCGCATCTTACTTACGCAAACACCACAACGGAGATACATGAGTTGCTATTTAACCTCATCCAAGGACCTCCTCGGTCAAATCCGATTCAACTAAAGTTGGAGAAACTGACACTTGCCAGTCATCTTTGAGCAACGGGGTTACTCGTAGCGATGAAACCAGTCTCTCGTAAGCGTACGAGTAATGTCGGTCCAAGCCGCTTCAATCCAACAATACCGCGGAATCAAGAAAAGACTAAGGAGGGCAGCAAAACGCACATCACCGCCCACAAAAACTTTTGTGTTCTACTCGAGAAGACATCTACGCATGAACCTAGCTCATGATGCCACTGTTGGGGAACGTCGCATGGGAAACAAAAATTTTCCTACGCGCACGAAGACCTATCATGGTGATGTCCATCTACGAGAGGGGATGAGTGATCTACGTACCCTTGTAGACCGTACAGCAGAAGCGTTAGTGAACGCGGTTGATGTAGTGGAACGTCCTCACGTCCCTCGATACGCCCCGCGAACAATCCCGCGATCAGTCCCACGATCCAGTACCGAACGGACGACACCTCCGCGTTCAGCACACGTACAGCTCGACGATGATCTCGGCCTTCTTGATCCAGCAAGAGAGACGAAGAGGTAGAAGAGTTCTCCGGCAGCGTGACGACGCTCCGGGGGATGGTGATGACCTTGTCTCAGCAGGGCTCCGCCCGAGCTCCGTAGAAATGCGATCTAGAGGAAAAACCGTGGAGGTATGTGGTCGGGCTGCCGTGGAAAAGTCGTCTCAAATCAGCCCTAAAACCTCCATATATATAGGTGGGAGGGAGGTGACCTTGCCTTGGGGCTCAAGGAGCCCCAAGGGGGTCGGCCGAGTCCAAGGGGGAAGGCTCCCCCCCAAACCGAGTTGGACTTGGTTTGGTGGGTGGGAGTCCTTCCTTCCCTTCCCACCTCCTCTTTTTTTCATTTCTCTTTAATTTTCTTTCCTAGGCGCATAGGGCCCTTTTGGGCTGTCCCACCAGCCCACTAAGGTCTGGTGTGCCACCCTCAAGGCCTATGGGCTTCCCCGGGGTGGGTGGGCCCCCCCGGTGAACTCCCGGAACCCATTCGTCATTCCCGGTACATTCCCGGTAACTCCGAAAACCTTCCGGTAATCAAATGAGGTCATCCTATATATCAATCTTCGTTTCCGGACCATTCCGGAAACCCTCGTGACGTCGGTGATCTCATCCGGGACTCCGAACAACATTCGGTAACCAACCATATAACTCAAATACGCATAAAACAACGTCGAACCTTAAGTGTGCAGACCATGCGGGTTCGAGAACTATGTAGACATGACCCGAGAGACTCCTCGGTCAATATCCAATAGCGGGACCTGGATGCCCATATTAGATCCTACATATTCTACGAAGATCTTATCGTTTGAACCTCAGTGCTAAGGATTCATATAATCCCGTATGTCATTCCCTTTGTCCTTCGGTATGTTACTTGCCCGAGATTCGATCGTTAGTATCCGCATACCTATTTCAATCTCGTTTACCGGCAAGTCTCTTTACTCGTTCCGTAATACAAGATCCCGTGACTTACACTATGTCACATTGCTTGCAAGGCTTGTGTGTGATGTTGTATTACCGAGTGGGCCCCGAGATACCTCTTCGTCACACGGAGTGACAAATCCCAGTCTTGATCCATACTAACTTAACGAACACCTTCGGAGATACGTGTAGAGCATCTTTATAGTTACCCAGTTACGTTGCGACATTTGATACACACAAAGTATTCCTCCGGTGTTAGTAACTTATATGATCTCATGGTCATAGGAACAAATACTTGACACGCAGAAAACAGTAGCAACAAAATGACACGATCAACATGCTACGTCTATTAGTTTGGGTCTAGTCCATCACATGATTCTCCTAATGATGTGATCCCGTTATCAAATGACAACACTTGACCATGGCGTGGAAACCTTGACCATCTTTGATCAACGAGCTAGTCAACTAGAGGCTTACTAGGGACAATGTTTTGTCTATGTATCCACACAAGTATTGTGTTTCCAATCAATACAATTATAGCATGGATAATAAACGATTATCATGAACTAAGAAATATAATAATAACTAATTTATTATTGCCTCTAGGGCATATTTCCAACAGTCTCCCACTTGCACTAGAGTCAATAATCTAGTTCACATCACCATGTGATTCCAACGAATCCAACACCCGTATAGTTATGGGGTCTGATCACGTCTTGCTCGTGAGAGAGGTTTTAGTCAACGGTTCTGAAACTTTCAGATCCATGCATTCTTTACAAATCTTTATGTCATCTTATAGATGCTGCTACTACGTGCTATTCGGAAATGCTCCAAATATCTATTCTACTATACGAATCCGTTTCACTACTCATAGTTATTCGGATTAGTGTCAAAGCTTTCATCGACGTAACCCTTTACGACGAACTCTTTGACCACCTCCATAATCGATAAAAAAATTCCTTAGTCTATTTAGTTACTAAGGATAACTTTGACCGCTGATCAATGATTCAATCATGGATCACTTTCTGTACCTCTCAACAGTCTTTGAGTCAAGGCACACATCAGGTGCGGTACTCAGCATGGCATACTTTAGATTCTACGGCTAAGGCCTAGAAGACGACCTTCGTCTATTCTCTTTATTCTGCCGTGGTCGGGTTTTGAGTCTTACTCAAATTTACACCTTACAACGCAACCAAGAACTCCTTCTTTGCTGATCTATTTTGAACTCCTTCAAAAACTTGCCAAGGCATGCATCTTATTGAAACTTTCATGAAGCGCCTTTGATCTATCTCCATAGATCTTTGATGCTCAACGTTCAAGTAGCGCAATCCAGGTATTCCTTTGAAAACTCCTTTCAAACAATCTTATATGCTTTACAGAAATTCTACATTACTTCTGATCAACAATATGTCTACCACATACACTTATCAGAAATTCTATAGTGCTCCCACTCACTTCTTTGGAAATACAAGTTTCTCATAAACCTTGTACACACCCAAAATCTTTGATCATCTCATCAAAGTGTATATTCCAACTCCGAGATGCTTGCACCAGTCCATTGAAGGATCACTGGAGCTTGCATACTTGCTAGTATCTTTAGGATCGACAAAACCTTCTGGTTTTATCACATACAATGTTTGCTCAAGGAAACCGTCGAGGAAACAATGTTTTGACATCCTATGTGCAATATTTCATAAATAATGCATCAAAAACAAACATAATTCTAACAGACCTTTAGCATCGCTATGAGTGAGAAAGTCTCATCATAGTCAACTGTTTGATCTTGTCGAAAACATCTTTGCGACAAGTCGAGCTTTTCTTATTAGTGACTTGTCACCATCATTGTCTGTCTTCCTTTCAAAGATCCATCTTTACTCAATAGTCTTATGACCATCAATTAGTTCTTCCAAAGTCTACACTTTGTTTTCATACATGGATCCTCTCTCGGATTTCATGGTTTCCGCCATTTGTCGGAATCCGGGCCCGCCATCGCTTTCTCCATAACTCGTAGGTTCACTGTTGCTCAACAACATGACCTCCAAGACAGGGTTACCGTACCACTCTGTAGTAGTACGCGACCTTGTCAACCTACGAGGCTTGTAGTAACTTGATCCGATGCTCGATGATCACCATCATCAGCTTCTACTTCAATTGGTGTAGGCGCCATAGGAACAACTTCCTGTGCCCTGCTACACACTGGTTGAAGTGATGGTTCAATAACCTCATCAAGTTCTACTACCCTCCCACTCAATTCTTTCGAGAGAAACCTTTCCTCGAGAAAGGATCCGTTTATAGAAACAAAAACTTTGCTTTCGGATCTGAGATAGGAGATGTACCCAACTGTTTTGGATATCCTATGAAGATGCATTTATCCGCTTTGGGTTCGAGCTTATCAGACTGAAACTTTTTCACATAAGTGTCGAAGCCCCAAACTTTCAAGAAACGACAGTGTAGATTTCTCTAAACCTCAGTTTATACTGTGTCATCTCAACGGAAATACGCGTTGCCCTATTTAAAGTGAATGCGGTTGTCTCTAATGCTTAACCCATAAACGATAGTGGTATTTCGATAAGAGATATCATAGCAAGTACCATACCAAATAGTGTGTGGCTATGACGTTCAGACACATCATCACACTATGATGTTCTAGGTGGCATGAACTACGAAACAATTTTCACATTGTCTTAACTGCATACCAAAACTCGTAACTCAGATATTCATTTCTATGATCATATCATAGACAGTTTATCCTCTTGTTACGACGAACTTCACTCTGAAACGGAATTGAACTTTTCAACATTTCAGATTTGTGATTCATTAAGTAAATACTCCTGTATCTACTCAAATCGTCAGTGAAGTAAGAACATAATGATATCCACTGCGTGCCTCGGCACCCATTGGACTGCATACATCAAAATGTATCACTTCCAACAAGTTACTATCTTATTTCATCTCAATGAAAATAAGGCCTTGCTCATGTGGTATGATTTGCATGTCACTAGTGATTCGAAATCAGGCGAGTACAAAGATCCATCAGCATGGAGCCTCTTCATGCAATTTATACTAACATGACTCAAGCGGCAGTGCCACAAGTAAGTGGTACTATCATCATTAACTCGTATCTTTTGGCACCAATATTATGAACATGTGTAACACTACGATCGAGATTCAATAAACCATTGAAGGTGATTTATTCAAGAAAATAGAGTAACCATTATTCTCTTTAAATGAATAATCGTATTGCAATAAACACGATCCAATCATGTTCATGCTTAACGCAAGCACCAAATAACAATTATTTAGGTTTAACACCAATCCCGATGGTAGAGGGAGCGTGCGACGTTTGATCATATCATCCTCGGAAACACTTCCAACACGTATCGTCACCTCGCCTTTAACTAGTCTCCGTTTATGCCGTAGCTTTCATTTCGTGTCACTAATCACTTAGCAACCGAACCGGTATCTAATACCCTCGTGCTACTAGGAGTACTAGCAAAGTACACATCAACATCATGTATATCAAATATACTTCTCTCTCGACTTTTGCCAGCCCACTTATCTACCAAGTATCTAGAGTTGCTCCGCCTCAGTGACTGTTCCCCTCATTACAGAAGCACTTAGTCTCAGGTTTGGGTTTAATCTTGGGTATCTTCATTAGTGCAGCAACTGTTTTGCTGTCTTATGAAGTATCCCTTCTAGCCCTCACCTTTCTTGAAACTTAGTGGTTTTACTAACCATCAACTATTGATGCTCCTTCTTGATTTCTACTTTCGCAGTGTCAAACATCGCGAATCACTCAAAGATCATAGTATCTATCCTTGATATGTTATAGTTCATCACGAAGCTCTCACAGCTTGGTGGTAGTGACTTTGGAGAACCATCACTATCTCATCTGGAAGATTAACTCCCACTTGATTCAAGCGATTGTCGTACTCAGAGAATCTGAGCACACGCTCAACGATTGAGATTTTCTCCGTTACTTCGTGGACAAAGAATCTTGCCGGAGGTCTTATACCTCTTAGCAAGGGCACAAGCATGAAATCACAATTTCATCTCTTTAGAACATCACTTATGTTCCGTGATGTTTTAAAACGTTTTCGGCGCCTTGCTTCTAAGCCATTAAGTATTTTGCACTGAACTATCGTGTAGTCATCAGAAACGTGTATGTCGGATGTTCACAGCATCCACAGACAACGCTCGAGGTGCAGCACACCGAGTGGTGCATTAAGGACATAAGCCTTCTGCGCAACAATGAGGACAATCCTCGGTTTTACAGACTTAGTCTGCAAAGTTTGCTACTATCAACTTTCAACTAAATTTTCTCTAGGAACATATAAAAAAACTAGTAGAGCTATAGCGCAAGCTATATCATAATTCGCAAAGACCATTAGACTATGTTCATGACAATTAGTTCAATTAATCATATTACTTAAGAACTCCCACTCAAAAAGTACATCTCTCTAGTCATTTGAGTGGTACATGATCCAAACCCACTATCTCAAGTCCGATCATCACGTGAGTCGAGAATAGTTTCAGTGGTAAGCATCTCTATGCTAATCATATCAACTATATGATTCATGCTCGACCTTTCGGTCTCATGTGTTCCGAGGCCATGTCTGCACATGCTAGGCTCGTCAAGCTTAACCCGAGTGTTCCGCGTGCGCAACTGTTTTGCACCCGTTGTATGTGAATGTTGAGTCTATCACACCCGATCATCACGTGGTGTCTCGAAACAACGAACTGTCGCAACGTTGCACAGTCGGGGAGAATACAATTTCGTCTTGAAATTTTAGTGAGAGATCACCTCATAATGCTACCGTCGTTCTAAGCAAGATAAGGTGCAAAAAGGATTAACATCACATGCAATTCATAAGTGACATGATATGGCCATCATCACGTGCTTCTTGATCTCCATCACTAAAGCACCGGCACGATCTTCTTGTCACCGGTGCCACAACATGATCTCCATCAACGCGTCGCCATCGGGGTTGTCATGCTACTCATGCTATTACTACTAAAGCTACATCCTAGCAAAATAGTAAACGCATCTGCAAGCACAAACGTTAGTATAAAGACAACCCTATGGCTCCTTCTGGTTGCCGTACCATCGACGTGCAAGTCGATATTTTCTATTACAACATGATCATATCATACATCCAATACATCACATCACATCGTTGGCCATATCACATCACAAGCATACCCTGCAAAAACAAGTTAGACGTCCTCTAATTTTGTTGTTGCATGTTTTACGTGGTGACCACGGGTATCTAGTAGGATCGCATCTTACTTACGCAAACACCACAACGAAGATATATGAGTTGCTATTTAACCTTATCCAAGGACCTCCTCGGTCAAATCCGATTCAACTAAAGTTGGAGAAACTGACACTTGCCAGTCATCTTTGAGCAACGGGGTTACTCGTAGCGATGAAACCAGTCTCTCGTAAGCGTACGAGTAATGTCGGTCCAAGCCGCTTCAATCCAACAATACCGCGGAATCAAGAAAAGACTAAGGAGGGCAGCAAAACGCACATCACCGCCCGCAAAAACTTTTGTGTTCTACTCAAGAATACATCTACGCATGAACCTAGCTCATGATGCCACTGTTGGGGAACGTCGCATGGGAAACAAAAAATTTCCTACGCGCACGAAGACCTATCATGGTGATGTCCATCTACGAGAGGGGATGAGTGATCTACGTACCCTTGTAGACCGTACAGCAGAAGCGTTACTGAACGCGGTTGATGTAGTGGAACGTCCTCACGTCCCTTGATCCGCCCCGTGAACAATCCCGCGATCAGTCCCACGATCCAGTACCGAACGGACGACACCTCCGCGTTCAGCACACGTACAACTCGATGATGATCTCGGCCTTCTTGATCCAGCAAGAGAGACGGAGAGGTAGAAGAGTTCTCCGGCAGCGTGACGACGCTCCGGGGGTTGGTGATGACCTTGTCTCAGCAGGGCTCCGCCGAGCTCCGCAGAAACGCGATCTAGAGGAAAAACCGTCGAGGTATGTGGTCGGGCTGCCGTGGAAAAGTCGTCTCAAATCAGCCCTAAAACCTCCGTATATATAGGTGGGAGGGAGGTGACCTTGCCTTGGGGCTCAAGGAGCCCCAAGGGGGTCGGCCGAGTCCAAGGGGGAAGGCTCCCCCCAAACCGAGTTGGACTTGGTTTGGTGGGTGGGAGTCCTTCCTTCCCTTCCCACCTCCTCTTTTTTTTCTTTTCTCTTTGATTTTCTTTCCTAGGCACATAGGGCCCTTTTGGGCTGTCCCACCAGCCCACTAAGGTCTGGTGTGCCACCCTCAAGGCCTATGGGCTTCCCCGGGGTGGGTGGGCCCCCCCGGTGAACTCCCGGAACCCATTCGTCATTCCCGGTACATTCCCGGTAACTCCGAAAACCTTCCGGTAATCAAATGAGGTCATCCTATATATCAATCTTCGTTTCCGGACCATTCCGGAAACCCTCGTGACGTCCGTGATCTCATCCGGGACTCCGAACAACATTCGGTAACCAACCATATAACTCAAATATGCATAAAACAACGTCGAACCTTAAGTGTGGAGACCATGCGGGTTCGAGAACTATGTAGACATGACCCGAGAGACTCCTCGGTCAATATCCCATAGCGGGACCTGGATGCCCATATTGGATCCTACATATTCTATGCAGATCTTATCGTTTGAACCTCAGTGCCAAGGATTCATATAATCCCGTATGTCATTCCCTTTGTCCTTCGGTATGTTACTTGCCCGAGATTCGATCGTTAGTATCCGCATACCTATTTCAATCTCGTTTACCGGCAAGTCTCTTTACTCGTTCCGTAATACAAGATCCCGTGACTTACACTATGTCACATTGCTTGCAAGGCTTGTGTGTGATGTTGTATTACCGAGTGGGCCCCGAGATACCTCTCCGTCACACGGAGTGACAAATCCCAGTCTTGATCCATACTAACTTAACGAACACCTTCGGAGATACCTGTAGAGCATCTTTATAGTCACCCAGTTACGTTGCGACGTTTGATACACACAAAGTATTCCTCCGGTGTTAGTAAGTTATATGATCTCATGGTCATAGGAACAAATACTTGACACGCAGAAAACAGTAGCAACAAAATGACACGATCAACATGCTACGTCTATTAGTTTGGGTCTAGTCCATCACATGATTCTCCTAATGATGTGATCCCGTTATCAAGTGACAATACTTGCCCATGGTCAGGAAACCTTGACCATCTTTGATCAACGAGCTAGTCAACTAGAGGCTTACTAGGGACAGTGTTTTGTCTATGTATCCACACAAGTATTGTGTTTCCAATAAATACAATTATAGCATGGATAATAAACGATTATCATGAACTAAGAAATATAATAATAACTAATTTATTATTGCCTCTAGGGCATATTTCCAACACTACAGTGAGCATGGCTCTGATACCAAGCGTTGTGGCACCCCGATTCGCAGAACCGGATTACCAGTGTTTCCAACCCAGAGATCACGTCTTCTGGTAACACTCAACAACTTGATACAGAAATGAGCCGACTTTATTGATAGCGTCACATACATAGCTTACAATAATAGCGAGGCCAAAGGCACCCTCGGTGCTGCAACAGTATGTACATTATTTATGAGACATCAGCATGGGCCTCGGAACTAATGGGTACTTCTACGGTGTAGCGGAACATAGCGGCGACTCCACACACAGGGACACTGCTGTGGACACTTCCTAGTACGAACCATCGGGACCTCCGTCTGCGGCTTCACCTGCATCTGGCATGATACGCCAGGTAAGTAATTGGAATGTACTTGCAAGCTCAAAATAACCAAGTAATGCAGCAAACAAAGCATAACAACACTGAACATATAACCAACTATATCAAGGATCAACTTACTCAGGACTAGGCTGTCTCATGACACCCAGATTACTCACCAAACATCTGCAACCATACAAATAGTTCTTCCATAAATAACAATATTAACATGGTTGACCAACTACTGAGGTCTGGTCGGGCTGTCCAATACCGTGGACTCGGCTATTCGAATAGCACTGACCTCGTGATCCCATTCGGGTGGACCAGCATTGCTCCAACGAAACTTGCCTGAAACGTGACACTCTCATCGTACCACCGACAACCACTCTGCTCTGGAGTCTTGCCCTGGGTGGCCCTGTGTCTTCATGACACCTCCCACCGTCGTGGCCAAACTAAGCTGTCCCAACCGGGGCCGGGCCCTAACAACTCAACTAGGCTCACAAGGTTATCACCGCCTACCTGATCAGGGTAGCACGCATGCATAACCCTCCCTCTTTGGAGGTACCGGTGAGAGAAATCATGCGAACAACTCAAGTCACGGCTGTCCCATATCGGCAAGATGTGGTTGTACGATAAAGCCCGGACAAGTGACTATATGTCAACCACTAAGTTGTTATCAACTTGGAGAATTATGCCAGCAATTAAATAATTATTGTTATTAATTTACTAAGCATTTGCTATTATCAAGTGAATGATCATCATGCATGAAAGTATGCTATGCAATGCAATACTACACCACATGGATATAATGGCTTGCCTTGATCAGTGGGGTTGTTCAAACACACCTCTTCTCCAAAGTTTCCCTTTGAAATTTATTTGAAATAGCCAAAAGAAAAGAAAATTCATTTAATACCTCTATATTAACCAGAAATTTATTTGCAGCGATTGACAACTCGGGGCGGCTCGGCTGTCACTGGAGATGCGCAAAGCGCGCTCTATGGCATGCCGACACCATGGTTGTGGCCACCCCGGTGCCACGCAGGCCTGGAAACTTTGTCCATTCCATCGAACAGGCTCTGATTAGTCACTCTCCACTGCTTGCTCAATCACTCATGCTCACCAGCGTCTTGGAGCATCAAAAACAGGTTCTGTCTACAGACTTTGGGTGGTTCTAGAGCTCAAATGGGTTTGGGTTGGGGTAAGATAGGATGTCTGGGAGGATCAGCATAGAAAAGACTCTAAGCTGGCAAAGTTTGGCAAGGTTTGAAGATCAAATTAATATAGTTCCTTTGAAAACCATCATTCTGGTCCAGAACACAAATGAGCTCCTAGCACTCAATTGCAAGCTTTGCTAAAAGTGAGACTTGGTGGGGAAGTGTCATTTGGTAGTGCACTTATGCCCAAAAATTTGTAGCTCCATTGTGCACTTCTAGCTAGCACTTCCTTCACAAGGGTTCAGTTTTAGCAGAAACTTAGCAGAGTTTTCCTGCTCAAAATTTTATTGGACCATTGGATATTTTTACATATTGGAACTATATAAGATCCCTAGTAACTATAGGAATTTATTGGGAATTTTCTAAAACAGGAATCATGGGGTTGCTTCACAAAGGGACAATTCTGGTAAGAAAAAAATAATTATTCTGGCCAAAATTCTCCATTGGACAAAGAAATATTTTTGAATATTTTGAAATCATATGGTATTGAGAAGATGTTGTAAAAGTTTTGGGACTTAAAGCTCATCCAAGCTATAGGTTGCTTCACAACCCATAGTGATGCCATAATTTCCAAAATAGAAAGAGAATTATTTGGAGGAATAAAATATTGCAAATAAATCTCAGAATGGTTTTTGGCAAGTTGTGAAAGATCTTGAGTTGCTCGGGGGCAAGAAATCAGGGGCATTAGAACCCATCTTGGTTGAAATGGTTTGAAAATCCATCATCTTGAAAATGGAAATCCAAAATATTTTGAAAAGAAAAAGTTTGAAAAATAAGGGTGTTACAGACGGCTCGGATGATCGAACAATGGAGGAGGAAGGACATGATCATGATGGCTCCGGTGACCGAAGGCCAGAGGAAGAAGGAGACCATGATGACGGCTCCGATGATCGAACGGAGGAGGGAGATGTTGCAAAGTCCGGTGAGGTATATATATTAATTAAGCCCGAAGGTATGTACATATATTAACTCTTCTTTCTTCTTTTATAGCCCTCCGGATCCAGCCAAAATTCGGTAAAGAGATGAGGCCCGAAGAGAAGGTTGCGCATGTATGAAAAGTTCACAATCACATCACTCGTGGCTGATGGCCTACCGATTGAACCTAAGCTGACCAAGGTGCTTTTTCTGCTCAGTGCGGAGCTATTGTTAGGGACAACATCCCAATCAGTGTCAAGCAATGGAAAAAGCCTAAGGGGGACGACGTCCTTGTAGGTGATTATGCCACCGATAGGTAGAAAGATGATCTGTGGACCGTGCTGAAGGCAAATTTCACCCTACCGCCAGAGGAAGATCTGAATAAGCCAATTATAGAGCCACTTGTCAAGGCGTGTGCTCTTAAGAAGATGGCACATCATTTCGGGAAGTGGAAGAATAATTTGAAATCAATGTTTATCGACAAAGGGCAGACTCCAGAATTCGTCGGCCGACTTGAGAAGATAAGAGATCACTGGCTCGCATTTGTGTCCTACAAGTCATCGGAGAAGAGTAAGAAAATGTCAAAGACAAACAAGAACAATGCCGCAAAGAAGCAGTATCACCATCACACGGGGTCAGGTGGCTACCTCAAAGCCCGGCCATTGTGGGACAAAGCTGAGAATGACCTGATTGCTAAAGGGGTCCAACCACAGACATTGAACTGACTAGACCGTTCAAGGACTTGGTTCTTCGGGGTTGGGGGAACTTTGGAACCTGAAACAGGGAAGTGTCGTTGGACGGACGAGAAACTTGCAATACCCATGATCAAGCTTCAGAAGTCTATCGCTGCAGCGTAGGAAGGGACGTTCATTCCACACACAGAGAATGACGAGCTGACTGAGGCCCTAGGGAATGCTGAGCACCCTGGACGAACACGAGGCACATCAGGCTCCGTTCCGTGGAAGTTTGGGTTTCCTAACGCAAGCGATTACAGAAGCCGGGAGAGAAAGAGGAAAGCGGAGCTGAGCAACATGCAGCAGATCAAGGCAAGACTGCAAAAGCTAGAGGAACTTGAGAGCGAGCGAGCTTCTGACCAAGCATCTCAGCGGCACGAAGCTACCCTAGAAGGTACCCCACCATCTCAGCGGAGAAGCAGCGTGGCATCCACAGATCCACTTCATCATGACTTCACGGCTCCTAGCTACCCCGTGGATACTATCAGGGAGGCTCAATGTTGCGAGCTTATGATGAAATGTCGGAACCTCACTTTCAAGGCGTCTGTTGGCTCTGTTGAACCTCCTGAACCCAACAAAATTTTTCACTGCCTTCCGATTCCACATGGCTATGTTGTTGTGATGGTGGATCAAGTAATGGAGGAATTTGAGCAGCTTGAGCTTGACCACCCTATAGGTGAAGGGGAGATTCAGCTGGTTCATGCTATGGGGAGTACATGTCTATGGCACAAGGAGTTCATCAAGCTACCAAACTGGACGCCTCCGCCTCCTCCTCCGACGACGACGAGTCAGGGCACTCCGCTTCCTCCCCCTCCTCCTCCTCCTCCTCCTCCTCCGACGAGTGATAAGGGCACTCCGCCTCCTTCTCCAGCTCCTCCGATGCGTGAGGGCGCTTCGCCTCCTCCTTCGCCTACTCCGGCGCGTCAGAGCAGTCCGCCTCCTCCTTCGCCTCGTCAACAACGTCGGAAGAAAAAGGCCACCGCTCCGGCTCGTCCGGTGCGTCAGAGCACTCCGCCTCCTTCTCTGAAGCGGAAGAGAGACGCCTCCTTCTCTCCGGCGGCTAGCAGTACAAGCAGAGGCGAGAGGCAATTCAGATACAGTCCATCTCTCAAGCCTCTGGAAAAGTTACCATATTAGAGGACCAAGGAGGAAAACGAGGAGATATGTCGTGCTGAATTGAGGGCCCATTTTGCAAAGAAAACTCCACCTCCGAAGAAGAAGCTAGATCCGGTGAAAGTGGATCGCACTATCAATCAACTGCAGCGTCCACCAGCGCCTCCGCCGGATACCAACTATGAACGCATTCTTAAAAAGACATATGCACAAGCGGTGCAGTCGGGATCTACTTCTATGATGCAAGGTTAGCAGAACGAACAAGTGGGAAAACAATTCCCGAGCTCGATATCGTCGTCGCTAATCATCCGTAGATGGTGTCCGGTACCAATCCTGATGATTACTTAGGGGATGATGTAACAAAATAACAATATAAATACATGCACGGGAAGCCTCTTGTCAAACCAGGTCATCCTGCTCTAACAACGATGATGCACAGATTGCATGAGTGGTACATGAAAACCTGCAGGGAGTCTGGGAAAAACGCTATGTATGTAGTAGTGAAACCAGAGCACGAATTCCTTGGACTTCCCGTGATTACTATTCAATTTGAGGAGTTATTTCAGTTATACAATCAACTGGCCCTTTACAAACAACTCATGACTTCCTACTGTCTGTAAGTATTACTTCTATAGTTAAGTCTCTAGCTCAGCTCGTTCATTGCATGTATATATAATTATCCTCACTATATATATTATGTGGATTGAAGATTGTCGAATTAAAACAAGCAGGAATCGTCGACGTTGGGTTCATTAGCCCAGATGTCGTAAATGAATTGATGATACGAAACTCAATCAAAGAGACCGAGGAGAACTTGCTAAACTCGTTCCTTATACATAAAAAAGGGGAAATAATCTTTCCTTACAACTTCAAGTGAGTGTTGTTGTCTTCTCTGTAAACTCAGTTTCGCTTACTCAAGGTTAATTAAGTAATTTAATTCATGAGTTATATATGCGTGCGCAGAGACCACTTTATTCTCCTATCCATTGACGTTGGCAGGGCATTAGTAAATGTCTTAGACTCAAGATGTAAAACCGAAGAGGATCATGAGGACATAACTGCAATGCTCAAGAAGTAAGTTCAGTCAATATACCGAGACCATATCGGCATGCAACTTCCGTTAATTTCGTGATATCAACCAATCATTTTCTTTGCCTGGCAGGGTTTGGACGAAGTTCGCCAATAAGGTTCCCGGTCTAAACAAAGACTTGCGATTTACGCACCCCAAAGTAAGTAGTACTAGCTAGTTCCGCTCATCTCTAATTGAACTCTATTCTCGTAAAGTGTATGTACCGGAAAGAAGGCACTGGTTTATGTGCATACTACGTATGCGAGTTCATTCGCCACTCGACCTCTGAGCAGGACTTCTCTGAGAAACAATTTCAAGTATGTAAATAATATTCACAATTGTGTTGAGTTTTATTCATATATATGCATGTATTGACCCCCTTCTTTAAATTAGATCTCGCAAATGCGGGATTAACTCCTACCATATGATCGCATACGAGCAATTCAAGAGGAATTGGCGGGATTCTTTCTTGACCACGTAATACCTAAAGATGGGGAATGCCATGTGTATTTGTCATTGGATCTTAATTAGATGAATTTTTTGATTAATTGTAAAAGATGTTATATTGTATATATGTAATAGCGTCGGATAGATATACGAAAACTTGTTGTTCGACCAAGCATGGAGAAAGAGAGGACACTTCTCTCTATTAGCTAGCTAACACAATATGAAACCACTAAATTAATGCTCCAACCCCCCCCCCCCGGCCCATTCAAAAAAATAAAAACCCCAGCTCCAGCCAGATGCTGACTCGTGGATGCCATGTTGTCCCGGTTGGTGTGACCAACCGGGACTAAAGAACCTCCTGTCCGGGCTACCCGCAGAGGCCACGTGGAGACCCTTCGGTCCCGGTTAGTAAGGGAACCGGGACTAAAGGTTATGGCCTTTAGTCCTGACCCTTTAGTCTCGGTTCCAGAACCAGGGCTAATGGGCCTTTGGAACCGGGACAAATGGGCCATTTTCTAGTAGTGTAGTCACATTGCTTGCGAGGCTTGTTTGTGATGTTGTATTATTGAGTGGGCCCCGAGATACCTCTTTGTCCCACGGAGTGACAAATCCCAGTCTTGATCCATGCTAACTCAATGGACACCTTCGAAGATACCTGTAGAGCACCTTTATAGTCACCCAGTTACGTTGCGACGTTTGATACACACAAGTTATTCCTCCGGTGTGAGTGAGTTACATGTCCTCATGGCCATAGGAATGTATACTTGACATGCAGAAAACAATAGCAACAATATTACATGATAACATGCTACGTTTATAGTTTGGGTCTTGTCCATCACATCATTCTCCTAATGATGTGATCCCGTTATCAAGTGACAACACTTGTCCATGGCTATGAAACCATAACCATCTTTGATCAACAAGCTAGTCAACTAGAGGCTTACTAGGGACAGTATTTTGTCTATGTATCCACACATGTATTTATGTTTCCCCTCAATACAATTATAGCATGGATAATAAACAATTATCTTAAAACAGGAAATATAATAATAACTATTTTATTATTGCCTCTAGGACATATTTCCAACACTAGAAACCCACGAGCATTGTTGAAATCAAGAAGCCTTGCGGTGTCTTCTACACACGGATCTCTCAAATATCCTGGACCAAATACTTGCACAATTCCAACTGTGAAGCTCTTGACACATATTCTGGCTTGACTCTTGATAACCCACAAGTATAGGGGATCGCAACAACTTTCGAGGGTAGAGTATTCAACCCAAATTTATTGATTCGACTCAAGGGGAAGCCAAAGAATACTCGCAAGTATTAGCAGTTGAGTTGTCAATTCAACCACACCTGAAGGATTTAGTATCTGCAGCAAAGTATCAGTAGCAAAGTAGGGTGATAGCAGCAGTAGCAACAGTAACCAGTAGCAGCAGAGTAACGGCAGTAGCAACAGAGTAACAGTAGCAGCAGTCACAACAGTAGCAGCAGCAAAGTAACATAGCAAGGACTAGTAGGAAAAACTCGTAGGCATTGGATCGGTGATGGATGATTATGCCGGATGTGATTCATCATGTAACAGTTATAACACGGAGAGATATGTAACTAGCTCCAGTTCGTCAATCTAATGTAGGCATGTATTCCGTATGTAGTCATACGTGCTTAGGGAAAAGAACTTGCATGACATCTATTGTCCCTCCCTCCCGTGGCAGCGGGGTCCTAATGGAAACTACGGGATATTAAGGTTTTCCTTTTAATAAAGAACCGGACCAACGCATTAACACTTGGTGAATACATGAACTCCTCATACTATGGTCATCTCCGGGAGTGGTTCCAGCTATTGTCACTCCGGGGTTGTCGGGTCGTAACACATAGTAGGTGACTACAACTTGCAAGATAGGATCTAAAACACACATATATTGGCGACAACATAATAGGTTCAGATCTGAAATCATGGCACTCGGGCCCTAGTGACAAGCATTAAGCATGGAAAAGTAGTAGCAACATCAATCTCAGAACATTGTGGATACTAGGGATCAATGCCCGTCAAAACTACCTCGATTACATGATAGATCTCATCCAACCCATCACTGTCCAGCAAGCCTACGATGAGATTACTTACGAATGGTGAAGAGCATCATGTAATTGACGATGAAAGAAGGTTGATGATGATGATGTCGATGATCTCCCCTCTCCGGAGCCCAGAACGGACTCCAGATCTGCCCTCCATATGAAAAAGAGGAGGGACGGCACCTCCGTATCGTAAAACGCGATGAACTCTTCTCCTTTATTTTTTTCTGGGCGAGACAGACTAAATAGAGCTGGATTTGGAGGCAGTGGAGCGTCGTGGGCTCCACAAGCCTACCAGGCGCGGCCAGGGGGGTGCCCGCGCCAGGTGGGTTTGTGGGCTCCACGCTCCACATCCTCCGCTGATTCTTGCACCAGTATTTTTCATAAATTCCAGAAAAATTCTCCGTGAATTTTCAGGTCATTCCGAGAACTTTTATTTCTTTGCAAAAACAACACCATGGCAATTCTACTAAAAACAATGTTAGTCCGGGTTAGTTCCATTCAAATCATGCAAATTAGAGTCCAAAACAAGGGCAAAAGAGTTCGGAAAAGTTGATACGACGGAGACGTATCAACTCCCCCAAGCATAAAGCCTTGCTTGTCCTCAAGCAATTCAGTTGACAAACTGAAAGAGACAAAATAAAAACTTTGACAAACTCTGTTTAATCTTGTTGTTGCTACTATGTCTAACTCATATCCAGAATTTCAGCAAGATCACAAGCTAACCACATAAGCAAATGACATCTAGGTCTCACGGTAAACTCATATCAATGGCATAATCAACTAGCGAGCAAATAATAATAAGTCTCAAACGTCAACACTTCAATCAAAACAACATGAAGCAGTACGAACAGATGGTATCTCTCTAGCTCTTTCTTAGACCGCAAAACATAAATGCAGAGCACCTTCAAAGACCAAGGGTTGACTAAACATTGTAATTCATGGCAAAGAAGATCCAGTCATACTCAATCACAGTTAAAAGCAAAGCATAAAAATGAGAGAGGTGCTCTCTAATTGGTGCTTTTATAAGGAGAGGATGACTCAACAGGAACATAAATAGACAGGCCCTTCGCAGAGGGAAGCATTGACTTGCAGAGGTGCCAGAGCTCAAGCTTTGAAAACAGAGATAATAATTTTGGGAGGCATGCTTTCATTGTCAACGCAATGACTAGGAGTTCTCACCATCTTCCATGCTACACATGCTATAGGCGGTTTCCAAACAGAAAAGTAAAGTTTTGACTCCCCCACCACCAATAAATCACACTCCATGACTAGCCGAATACTCGGGTGCCGTCCATACCAACATCAATCTAGGGGGAGTTTTGTTTGTAATTATCTTTTCGATTTGAGCATGGAACTGGGAATTCAAATTACCGGCCCCTTTCTCGTGAATGATAGTGAATAAACACATATCGAGGATAACACGCCTAGCATGGAAGATACTGATAGCCCCCTATCACCACATGAGCGGTTCGGGCATGCAAAACAGATTATTTCTTGAAGGTTTAGAGAGTGGCACATGCAAATTTACTTGGAACGGCAGGTAGATACCGCATATAGGTAGGTATGGTGGACTCATATGGAACAACTTTGGGTTTATGGAAGTGGATGCACAAGCAGTATTCCCGCTTAGTACAAGTGAAGGCTAGCAAAAGACTGGGAAGCGACCAACTAGAGAGCGACAACAGTCATCAAAATGCATTGAGATTAACTAACATTGAGTGCAAGCATGAGTAGGACATAAATCACCATGAACATGAATATCATAGAGGCTATGTTGATTTTGTTTCAACTACATGCGTGAACATGCGCCAAGTCAAGCCACTTGAAACATTCAAAGGAGGATACCATCCTATCATACTACATCATAGTCATCTCAAAATTCATGTGGGCAACCAAGACAAACCATTATAAGCTCCTAGCTAATTAAGCATGGCATCAGCAACTATGATCTCTAAGTTGTCATTGCAAACATGTTTCTCTCACAACAAATCTGAACTAGGAACAGTGAGCTAGTCATATTTAAAAAAACAAAATAGATTGAGTTCATACCAGCTTTTCCAGGCTCAGTCACTTCATCATATATCGTCATTATTGCCTTTCACTTGCACGACCGAATGATGTGAGCAATAATAAGAGTGCTCGTGCATTGGACTAAAGCTGGAATCTGCAGGCAAACACAAAGGAGAAGACAAAGTAATATGGCTCTTTGACAGATAAGCAGGTATGCATGCGAGAGCCACTAAACATTGTAACCATGGTCTTCTACCTTGACCCAAAGAAAAACAAAACTATCTACACGGGAACTACAAGAAAAAGAAGAGCAAGAAAATCTTTTTGGGTTTTCTCAAACTAGACAGACACACGAAAAGAAGACGAGAAAAACAAAATAAACTAGCATGGATGATACAGTGGAAAAGTGTGAACACCGACGAACAAAGTGAAAGCATAAGAAAGAATGTAAAGTCGGTGAGAAACACGTACTCCCCCAAGCTTAGGCTTTTGGCCTAAGTTGGTCTACTCCCAAGGAGGGAAATAACCAGTTCCGGGGTACTCCGGAGTGGACTGAGGATGCCACTGTTGTGTGAACTCCTCTGGCTCCCACTGATAAACTGGCGTCTGGTACTCGACTGGTGGCTCGGGCATGGGCACCTGTGGTTGGGCTATGCCCCAATATGCGTAGATGTCCGAGGGCATAATAATGTACCTGCCTGCATGAAGATTGAACAAAGAAGGAGCAGGCAAAGTAATAGTCTCACGAGTACCCTGACTAAATACCACGTTATAAATCATCCTTATATTCATATCTCTATCAAGAAAGTCATGGCGAACCATGCTATCATAATCTAGATATCTCTCGGGAAGAAGAATCTCTTCTTCCTCGTCTACTCTAATAGGTATCTCAAAGTGTCTGGCAAGACGGGTAGCATAGATACCTCCACAGACAACACCTTTAGAATGATTCATGTTCAACCGTTGAGCTACTATAGCGCCCAAGCTATAAGTTTTATCATTATAAAGGGCTTCGCGCAAGACCGCAAGATCTCGGGAACTAAGTGACCCAGCTTTCCCACGGCCAATCAAACATTTTCCCACAAATAATGAGAAGTACCGAAGCACGGGAAAATGAATGCTAGCAGCTCTAGCGCAAGACACTCCTCTCTCCTCTCCTACAGCAATTGTATCGATGAAAGCCTCCAAGTCCCGTTGACGAGGTTCATGAATATCCCCAACGTAAGGTAACTTGCAGACATTGCAAAAATCCTGGAGTGAGATGCGCTGAGGGATATCATAAAGTTTGAACTCAACCATAGGAGGATTCTTCCTCGGATAGAATTTGAAGCTTTGTACGAAGATATTAGTGAGGAGGAGGTATTGCGGACACCTATCTTCAACGAAGGCGGTAAGGCCTGCGCTCTCCACAAAGTAATAAAAGTCCTCATAAAGTCCGGCGGCGCGTGAGAAGACATCGCTTGGCCATTCGCACGCTCGAACTTCTGCAACTCGAGGGACCAGATACTTGGGCTTCTTCTCACTTCCATCATCCTTGGGGTCACGGCTTGAAGAGCCTCTTAAGAACCTCCTCATCTTTTTCCCTTTTCTATCTCTGAAAATTTCTGAAATTTATAGTGACTCTAAGGAAAAGTGAACAAGGCTCAACTAAACTCGTAGCAACTACTCCAACAAGTGCCTAGAGGCCATATTACGCATCAAAACCACTTGGGACCAGCTAAAATTAGCATGCAAAGCTCAAGAACATGGTCACCAAGGAAGCAAAAATACGCGAAGTATAAGGCACTAGAGCAAAACCTAATTGGACCAATGGAGGAGTCACTTACTAAGGAGTAATTTCGCCAAAACAGTTCGGCGAATGGTGCTTTGAGCAAGGAGATCGAAAATCCCAGCAAGAAGAGCAAGAACACGGGTTTGAGCAGCGAAACGATTTTTTCTGGAGGTAGGAGAAGCAGATGGGAGCTAGAATGAGTTGATGGGGTGCACATGGGCCCCACAAGCCAGGTAGACGCGACCAGGGGGGTGCCCGCGCCTCTAGGGCATGTGGACCACTGGTGCATCCCCTAGACTAGCTCTTCGTCTCAGTATTTTTCAAAAATTCCAGAAAAAATCATACTTGATTTTCAGGACGTTCGGAGAACTTTTATTTTCGGGGTAATTTTCCACGGGACACTAAAACACAAAACAGGGAAAACTAAAATAAATCTATCATTTTTATTCTAAGCAACCGAAGGTGAAAGCTTGGAACAGAGGTTTGTGACTCCTCGATTGATCCATCTCATGGTCATCGAAAGAAATCCGTCAATGGGGTTGATCAAGTCTCCTTGACAAACTTTTTTGAATCGCGAAAGAAGATGGAGAATTTTCCAATAACCACTAGGTCACCTCAATGGGGATGTGTATCTCCCCAACAAGCAAATCATACTTCATCTTAACAGGAGGAATAGGGCATTCAAAGCTCCCAATAAGAATCGATGAAGTTTTTCCGATAGCATTGATGCAGTGTACTCGATATTGTTTCTTCGGAAAGTGCACCGTATGCTCATTACCGTTGACATGGAAAGTGACATTGCCTTTGTTGCAATCTATAACATCCCCTGCAGTGTTTCAAAAGGGTCTTCCAAGGATGACCGCCATGGCATCGTCCTCGGGAATATCCAGAATAACAAAGTTCGTTAAGATAGTAACGTTAGCAACCACAACAGGCACATCCTCGCAAATGCCGATAGAGAAAGCAGTTGATTTGTCGACCATTTGCAGAGAGATTTTAGTGGGTGTCAACTTATCCAGTTCAAGCCTACGATAAAGATAGAGAGGCATAACACAAACACCGGCTCCAAGGTCGCATAAAGAAGTTCTAACATAGTTGCCTTTAATGGAGCAAGCTATAGTGGGCACACCGGGATCACCTAGTTTCTTAGGAGTTCCACCCTTGAAGGTATAGTTAGCAAGCATGCTGGAAATCTCAACCTGAGGTATCCTCCTCTTATTAGTCACAATATCCTTCATGTACTTAGCATACGGAGACATTTTGAGCATATCTGTCAAACGCATTTGCAAAATGACAGGTCTGATCATTTCAACGAATCGCTCAAAATCCTCATTATCCTTTTTCTTGGATGGTTTAGGAGGAAAGGGCATGGGTTTCTGAACCCATGGTTCCCTTTCTTTACCATGCTTCCTAGCAGCAAAGTCATTCTTATTGTATCTTCTATTCTTAGGCTGTGGGTTATCAAGATCAACAGGTTCAATCTCCACATCCTTATCATTGCTATGTTGATCATCTTCATGAACATCACTATTGATATTATTATCGGTCTCATGTTCATCACCAGATTGTGTTTCAGCATTAGAGACAGAGACATCGTTTGGACTCTCAGGTGTAGTAGCAACAGGGTTGCTAGCGTGCAGGTTCCTATCATCTTTATTCTTCTTTCTAGGATTACTAGGTGCATCACTGCTAGCTCCTTGAGAATCTTGTTCAATTCTCTTCAGATGACCCTCAGGATACAAAGGTTCCTGGGTCATTCTACCGCCTCTAGGGAGGACTCTGACAGAATTATCATTCAACTCATTGAGCAAGTCATTTTGAGCTTTAAGTACTTGTTCTACCTGAGTAGTAACCATAGAAGCATGTTTACTCAGAATTTTAAGATCATTGACATTTCTGTCCACACAAGCGCTTAAATGACTAAGCATACGAGCATTCTGTTCCAATTGTCTGCTAACATAATCATTGAAACTTTGTTGTTTGACAACAAAGTTATCAAATTCATCCACGCATAAGCTAGCAGGTTTATCAATAGGAATATCACTCTCATCAAACCTACGCAGAGAATTTACTTCTACTAACTGTATCGGGTTATCAATACCATGGATCTCTTCGATAGGCGGTAGATTTTTGAAATCTTCAGATTTAATGCCTTTCTCTCGCATAGGTTTCTTAGCTTCTTGCATATCTTCAGGACTGAGGAATAGAATACCTCTTTTCTTCGGAGTTGGCTTACGAGGTGGTTCGGGAATAGTCCAAGCATTCTCATTGCACAAGATGTTATTCAATAGAATCTCAGCTTGTTCTACGGTTTGTTCCCTAAAAACACAACCAGCACAACTATCTAGGTGGTCTTTAGAAGCATCGGTAAGTCCATTATAGAAGATATCAAGTATTTCGTTCTTCTCAAGAGGGTGATCAGGCAAAGCATTCAGCAGCTGGACGAGCCTCCCCCAAGCTTGTGGGAGACTCTCTTCTTCAGCTTGAGCAAATTTGTATATTTCCTGCAAGGCAGCTTGCTTCTTATTGTGTAGGGAAATATTTTTCAGACAAGTAGTAGACCATATCCTTGGGACTACGCACACAATCAGGAACAAGACAAGTGAACCAGGTCTTAGCATCATCCTTTAGCGAGAAAGGAAACATCTTGAGGATATAATAGTGGCGGATTTTTTCCTCACTCGTGAATAGGGTGGCTATATCGTGCAGTTTGGTAAGATGGGCTACAACCGTTTCAGACTCATAACCGTGAAAAGGATTAGATTCGACCAGAGTGATTAACTCAGGGTCGAGAGAGAATTCATAATCCTTATCGGTCACAAAGATAGGCGAAGTAGCAAACTTCGGGTCATATTTCATCCTAGCATTCAGAGATTTTTCTTTCCACTTGCGCAGTAATTTCTCAACATCATAGCTATCCATACACGCAAGAAAATCCACAGCTATCTCTCCCTCCATAACATAACGCTTAGGCATATCAGGCAATTCAGGCATAATAGCAGGTTCTACTTCAATAGTATCAGCAGTTTCAGAAGTATCATCACATCTAGCAGCAACTCTAGCAATTTGTGCATCAAGGAATGCACCTAGTGGCAAAGCAGTATCAAGCATAGCATCATCAGGCAAAGCAGTATCAAGCATAGCATCATCATAAGCATCATGGGCAGCAGAAGTAGCATCATCAAGCATAGGCGACATATCAAGATTTCTAGCAGGAGGTGGTGTCGCAAACTTACTCATAACTGAAGGTGAATCAAGTGCAGAGCTAGATGGTAGTTCCTTACGTGTCCTTGTAGTTAATGGCAAGACTTTAGTCCTTGGATCTCTCAGATTCTTCATAGTGACCAGCAGACGTAAATCCCAAGTGACTCAGAGAATATAGATGTGCCTCCCCGGCAACGGCGCCAGAAAAAGGTCTTGATAACCCACAAGTATAGGGGATCGCAACAGTTTTCGAGGGTAGAGTATTCAACCCAAATTTATTGATTCAACTCAAGGGGAAGCCAAGGAATATTCTCAAGTATTAACAGTTGAGTTGTCAATTCAACCACACCTGAAAGATTTAGTATCTGCAGCAAAGTATCAGTAGCAAAGTAGGGTGATAGCAGCAGTAGCAACAGTAACCAGTAGCAGCAGAGTAACAGCAGTAGCAACAGAGTAACAGTAGCAGCAATGACAGCAGTAGCAGCAGCAAAGTAACGTAGCAAGGACCAGTAGGAAAAACTCGTAGGCATTGGATCGGTGATGGATGATTATGCCGGATGTGATTCATCATGTAACAGTTATAACAGGGAGAGGTATGTAAGTAGCTCGAGTTCGTCAATCTAATGTAGGCATGTATTCCGTATGTAGTCATACGTGCTTAGGGAAAAGAACTTGCATGCCATCTATTGTCCATCCCTCCCGTAGTAGCGGGGTCCTAATTGAAACTACGAGATATTAAGGTTCACCTTTTAATAAAGAACCAGACCAACGCATTAACACTTGGTGAATACATGAACTCCTCATACTATGGTCATCTCCGGGAGTGGTTCCGGCTATTGTCATTCCGGGGTTGCCGGGTCATAACACACAGTAGGTGACTACAACTTGCAAGTTAGGATCTAAAACACACATATATTGGTGACAACATAATATGTCCAGATCTGAAATCATGGCACTCGGGCCCTAGTGACAAGCATTAAACATGGCAAAGTAGTAGCAACATCAATCTCATAACATAGTGGATACTAGGGATCAATCCCCGTCAAAACTAACTCGATTACATGATAGATCTCATCCAACCCATGACCGTCCAGCAAGCCTACGATGAGATTACTCACGAACGGTGAAGAGCATCATGGAATTGGCGATGAAGGAAGGTTGATGATGACGATGTCGACGATCTCCCCTCTCTGGAGCCCAGAACGGACTCCAAATCTGCCCTCCAGGTGAAGAATAGGAGGTGATGGCGCCTCCGTATCATAAAAAGCGATGAACTCTTCTCCTTTATTTTTTTTCCGGGCGAGACAGACTAAATAGAGCTGGATTTGGAGGCGGTGGAGCGTCGTGGGCTCCACAAGCCTGCGAGGCGCGGCCAGGGGGGCCCGCGCCTGGTGGGCTTATGGGCTCCACGCTCCACATCCTCCGCTGATTCTTGCGCTAGTATTTTTCATAAATTCCAGAAAAATTCTCCGTAAATTTTCAGGTCATTCCGAGAACTTTTATTTGTGCGCAAGAACAACACCATGGTAATTCTGCTGAAAACAGCGTTAGTCCGGGTTAGTTCCATTCAAATCATGCAAATTAGAGTCCAAAACAAGGGCAAAAGAGTTCGGAAAAGTAGATATGATGGAGACGTATCAACTCTCACCCATGCCCAAGTGGTCATCAACAAGATCCGTCGGAATACCGTATGCCAACATACGCAAAGCTGCGGTCACCTTTTGGAAGGTGCTATTCCCGAGTTCTCCAGCGGCATTCCATCTTCGCTAAAAATATTTATCATGCCTCGCCAGTTTCTCCGCAATGTGTTTGAACAACTCGATGCTCATCCTAAAATGACGCCAAAAGTATGATGCAGGGTATGTGGGATTCTCCACACACTAGTTGCTCATTAATTTGTTGTGGGCATTAATCCTTTCCCTCCATAGTTTCTGACGACCTAAAACCGAACCACCGTGCTCGGCTTTTTATTGACGTGGATAGCTAGGATCATTATGATATCCTCCTCCTCTTGAAGAATCATAGGACGAACCCATCTACAAACTTGATTCAAAACTAATTTTAAAATACAAACAACATGCACGAAATTCATCCACAAATATAAAGTTACATACCGTGCAAGTATTTTGTCAAACACCTTGTGGACGCTGAGCCACAAACGGCCGTCGGGCGATGTTCATCAAAGGAATGGAGCTCTCGAGGGGCGGCGGCGAGGAGAGTAGGTAGAGGAAGCAGTGGCGGCCATCGGGAGCAACAAGGGCGGGGAGAGGGGAGGGCGGTGGCAACGCGCTGGGGACAGGCGGGGAAGCACCAAAGGGAGGAGCAGGTGAACGCATCGGTAACAGGAGGTTTTACATCCGGCGGTTGGTGGTTCGGTTGGTGGTTCGCGGGCGAGTTTGGTTTGTCCAATGAGCTGGAACAAACACATCAAATAAGCCACATGTGATGCAGTTTTTCCCAGCGTGTTGGCTCGTTTTTACCGTGCGTGACATTATTGCGTGGTTGTTGGAGCGCTATTTCCGTCCCCACACGCTATATGATGTGTTTTTGACGTGCGGCTTATTTAGCGCGTCTGTCGAGATGCTCTTAAAAACGCTCAGTCCTCTTAAGAGAGAATCATAGACACTATATCTATACAAGACTCGCCTATATCTTTCTGGGGAAATTCTATCTAGAAGCGTCGCATGGTGGACATCATGATGTCATCACGTTCATTCTAAATGACCGGAATTAAAAACTTTTATCTCTTAAACTGTTAATTCGATCGATGATCCGTTTTCACCGTTGACTTTGTTTCGACGAAATCTTCAAAACTAGATTCCATGTCGACATGTTTCGACAACTTTATTTGCTCGTACTTACCACATTTGTTGCACTTACTTGTCATATTAGTTAGTAGTTACTTGTCTGATAAAAATAACTTAATCGCAAATTTTAAAAAATTGCATATAAATATGACATCTCGACATAATCAAAATAGCAAGCACAAACAACTTTTTTTAGACGATTACATGCAAAAATATGACAACTCAACATATTTAAAACTGATGACCACAACAAAAAAAAAATTGGTCGTCGTTTGTAAATAGGACAACTCGACATAGTTAAACTAGCATCCTCACAACTACTCCCTCCGTTCCTAAATATAAGTCTTTTAAGTGATTTCACTAAGGGACTACATACAAAGCAAAATGAGTGAATCTACACTCTAAAATATGTCTATATACATCCTTATGTAGTCCTCTAGTGGAATTTCTAAAAAGACTTATATTATGAAAAGGAGCGAGTAATTTTTTGTAAAATTAACGACTGTGCAATTTTAAACTACTGCTAGTAGTACTAGTACTAACCAAATACATTTGACTAAATCTACAAGACTCATCTATATCTTTCTGTACACTTAATTGCAACTTTCCTTCCCATGCAGTTACATATCTTGATGGCGAAGAAAGATTATTGGACAAAGATTTGTAACCATGTACAACAACTCTCTCCCATCTCTCTCTCTCTCTCTCCCGTGGTGTAAAAAGGCAAGTCAATCCCGTTTAAACCGCGGGGTAGGTGGTCTCTCTTTTTACCCATATCTCTCCCGACGTGCTGTCAAACAGAAAGTCAATCCGTTTCTCTCTCAAACACGCTGTCAAACAGCAGGTGAATCCCATTTAACCCGCGCGCGCGGGCCTCCTCTTGCTCCGTACGCGTAACAAACTCCATGGATCCCTGCCCTTCGTTTACCCGCCATCTCGTATCCCAAGCGAACTCCCATCTTCCCGCCGCGATCCACCACTCGCAGTCGGGCGCGCCACGGAGCCCCTGCAGACGGCTCAAACCCTAGCACCGATCTCTCTACTGCCCCTTGCCGCCGCAGATCGATCCAATCTACTACCCCTCACCCAGGCTCTTCGTCTCCATATAAGTCAGCCCACTCCTCCTCCTCTCCACCCCACAAGCAAAGCGTAGCGTAGCCAAGCCAAGCCCCCCACAAGGCCAGCACCGTGGACGACACCATGTCCGTGTCCGTGTCCATGGCCAGTGTCTTTGCGGAGCCCAAGGTCTCGGATGACCGGACGCCCGTGGAGGTGGCGAGCATCGATCAGGACTCGATGCCCGTGGAGGTGGCGAGCATCGATCAGGACTCGATGCCCGTGGAGGTGGCGAGCATCGATCAGGTCGTACCCGGCAGCAACAGCAACGGCAGCGTGGAGCCGAGTCAGCGTGCTGCTGATCAGTCCATGGCCATTGTGGTGGCAGCCGCAGCACCGCCCGCGCCCATGTCGGAGCAAGTCGACATCGCACCGACGCCTCCTGCACCGCAGCAAGTCCCTGGCTCACCTCCGGTCGCACCAGCACCAGAGACAGCCGCCGTCTACCTCCACCCGCCTGGTCCCACACAGCAGCACGTCACCGTCCCCCCACCGCCGGCAGTGGCACGGCCGCACGCCCTCCACGGGGCGATGCACCAGCGGGTCATCCCGTACCATGAACCGGCAGCCAGGCCACAGGCGCCCGCAGGGGACAACCATAGTGGTTTCTCGTGCAAGGAGTGCTACCGATGGTTCCCAACGCACCAGGGGCTGGGCGGCCACGTCGCCGGCCACAAGAACAAGCGGATCGCGGCGGCGGCCGCTGCAGCCATAGCAGCGGGGATCAACCCGAGTGACCACGCCGCGGGCGGCCCCAGGCAGGAGAGGCTCCACACCTGCAAGTTCTGCGG